>NW_028324301.1:23587500-23862500 GCF_058129835.1 Hydra viridissima | reverse complement strand
CAAAACATTAATATTGGTATTTTTCAAAATTTTATCAAAAATAGCCTTTTTTTTACCCTGGTACCACCTTAAAGGACGCGACGGGATAGATGATTTGAATTTTTTTAACTGCACTAATGCTGAAATTTGTTGAGGTAGACTAGAACAATTGGTTGACACAACAGTTAATGAGATTTATTAGCTTATTAACCTGCTGCTACTAGCTGAAATATTTCTATAAACCAGAGCGTAAAAGAGCTTTGGAGCACACAGATAGCATCGGTATTTTTTCTGCATCAACGCAACGAGATCAATTTATTGATTTGCAACGATATATTTGATTTGATAAGAGAAAAGCTAGAAAAGAAAAGGATTTTTGACGACAAATTTGAATCTTCTTCAAAATTTAATGGAAATCTTTAGTGCAATAAATGTAAATGTAGAAGCAACTACAACTCAAGTCCATATCTTACCGTTGATGAGCAGCTGATTACATTTAGGGGACGTTGTTCTTTTAAAATGTTTACACTGAGAAAGCCAGGAACATACGGAATGAAAGTAGGGGTTTTATGTGATTCTGCATCCTCTTACTGATGAAACGGGCAACCTTACATTGGTCTAGTAAATGGAGCGTGGGACGTTGAACAGGGTACAAGAGTGGTTCTCAAACTAACTGATCAGTTAAATGAAAGTGACAGACACATAACAGCAAACAGACTTTTCAATAATATTTATCTTATCCGTGCTTTGTCTGGACGAAAAATGACTTACACTGGCACCTTAAAAAAAATAAAGGATAAATTCCTCAAAGTTTATTGTCAGCCTCACAGCGACTTGTGAAATCTAGTATTTTTGGTTTTCAAAACAATTCTACTATTACTTCTTATGTCGAGGTTTCATATTATTAATAACCTTTCATAACAATAATGAAATTGTTATTAATCAAAATCAAAAACCACGCATCATTCTGGATTGCAACAAAAATAAAGAGTGTGTTGACACATTAGAGGACGTTGTCAGATGCTATTCGAGTCGTCGAAATAGCAATCGATGACCAATTACACATAGGGTTTCCCATAGAAGTGAATTTTTAAAAAAATGAGCTAAAATTTTTGCTTCCAAAAATAGTTGCAAATAACAATCTTCTACACCTAAAGCAACCAGCTCAATTAATAATAGGACAGCATTAAAAGATGTTACATGTATCCTCCTGTAAATGACACAAAGACCCGCCTGCAATGTGTGTTACGCAATCATTCAGTTTGCAAGACTCATGGCAAAATTATATACAACAGTTGTCTTGTTAAGGAGAAAAATCTTTTAATGTTTCTTTTTTTTTTTTTTTTTAAGTTTTTATGAATTTTTTTTAAAAAAAAGCTCATTGAAAAACGATTGTTGATGTTAGCTAAACAATTAACTTTTATATAAATACAAAGATCTTTGCAAAAAGTTAGTTTTTGATTTGGGGTAGTTTAATACCACAGCCGTCTTTAGCACAACTTTTTTCCCCGTCCTTTAAGAGTTAATTGAGGTAATTGAACATTCTAGCTCTTGTTTTGATTATCTGAAAAATCAACTTCATGAACTAATTAGAATTATGATTCTTCAATGATTTACACTTTTCAATCTATAAACATACATTAAAGCGTATTTTTTGCATAACTTAGCCACCAATGTATCTTTATATTAAAGAAAAGACTTTAACATTTTTGCGAATGTAACAGTCAAACATTAGAAATAAGTGAGTTAATAAGATAAAACAAATACAATGTTAAAATTCCGACAAGTAATTGATTCAAAACTCTATTTCAGTTAATGTGATGAAGTATGGTAAGGAAATCCACTTCAATTTGTTTTGCTTTATTATGCTACAAATTTTTATAATGCCTTAACTTTATTCAGGATTGAGTTGCTGTAGTTGACCAGACATATCGCGAGGTTAGAATTATTTTGTTCTATCTCCAAGTTAAAACGTTGGGAGAAAGTTTTTAATTTTTTCTAAAAGTAAAAATTGTTTAAAGTTTTAGCTTTTAGTTTTAAAGAAATAATAACTTATGCTTTAAATAATTTATGTTTAAGCAAATTATTTAGAAAAATATAGAACAAAATAATTCTAACCTCGCGATATAACATGAATTCTACACTTATCTTTTCCCTACAAGAGGGAATCACTCGACGAAATTTTTAACGGAAATTTTATATGCTAGAAATTTCAGTTCAAAATTACGAGAACCTTCAATTAATTTCTATTTAATTAAGAAAAAATTTATTGACTGACAATTGAAGGGCTGCCGGCAAAAAGTTCATAAATCACCTTTTTTTCATTCTGAGATATAAGCATTTTAACGCACGCTTTCAGCTTAGAAACCCAGACCTTTGATACTGAAAGTATCATTTTAATGGGACTTACGATCTTCTCATGAAAATAATAGTTGGATATGATAGATTATAAGTCCCTTTACAAACTGAAAGAGTTATCTCATTTTTTCCAAAAATGGACTTGTGAACTTTTTGCTCGCAGCCCTTCAATTCTAGATGTTATTGAAAAACAAAAAGCATTTGGTAATAATGCACTATTAAAGAGTATTTATTATACATATGCGCTGCCCAGAAAATGTTTCCGGTTACTCGGCAATAATGAAAAAATATATAAAAAGCAAATAAACTTATTACAATCAACCGAATTTTACAAAAAATTACAAGCTAATCAGTATTTTTTAAAACCTCCGATAAAGATATTTAAGTCAATATAACAAAAATACGAACAAAAATTTATATTTTTTTTTTCGTCGAAAAATCCCCCCTTTGCTTTTCTGACGGCACGTACAAGTTTTAGCATACGTTTGATTAAGTTATCCAAAAAAACTGGAGAAATATCATTGCACACCCGTTGAGAAATATCATTACACACCCATTGTAAAATTGACTACAAATAGGTTGTTGATGTAGGACACTCTTTTCGTACTTCACGATCCAGTTGATTCCATAGAAACCTAATTGGGTTGAGGTCTGGTAATTGTGATAACTATGTAATAATTTTGAGTTCTCATTGTTGATTGTAGTAGTTTTGACAGTTTTTGAATGTATCTAGTAAAACGGCCATCATTTGCCAAAGCGACAGTTGAAAAACATGTTTCTAGTGATAAATTAGATTTCTTTGACACTTTGTAATACTTTCTAATTTTTTTGATATCAAAGTATACTTTTATAAATTAGAAATTAAAAAATAACATCAAATTTAATTCATCTATAAAAAATACTTACTAAACTAATTTATTAATTAAATTTATTATATTATTGATCAATTATGTTCAAACATATTCATAATACATAAATAAAGAAATCATATATTTTGCATTATTAATTTAAGAAACACATTAATACTTTTTTCCCGGCATCAGTAGCAGACATCAACCTTCTAAATAATGTTGCAGAGGTTCATGCTCAATTTGTGGTCTGTTTACTAAATTGAACCTTCGTCGAATGATTCCTTTTGTAGGGCCGAAATGAGTGCAGCCTTGATATGATAACTATCCATGGTCAACTACAGCAACTCAATGCTGGTCAAAGTTTAAGTCTTCATTAGCTTCGATTAGTTCATCAAGTAACTCTACCATGTTTTTATGATTGTAGCGCATCGAGAAGGGGCTAATACCCAGGATCCACTTTTTAACTTTAACTTATCAGTGACGTAGTTCAAAGTTGTCGCTTGATAGGGGCCATTAGAGCAAGAGGTCCGATAATCCGAGGTTAAGGCCACCTAACCTTCTCCAGTTCCGCATCCGCAGGAATTTACCAAAGCGACCTTTCATGGCTTGGTACAGCAAGGAAAGCTTTTGTCTAAAAGCTTTTGAAACTAAAAAAGTTGTCAACAGTGACGATTCCTGATTGTTATCATTTATTATTTTTTTGTCTGTAACGATTACTGAGATCTTAGACAAAAATTGTTTGCCTTTTAAAAGAGTTTTTGTTGGCCACTCATTGTTTGATGTTTCCAAGTGATTGGAACGAAAAGTTTATCTTATGATTACAAATTGCGCATTCTCAAAAAAACCTCATAAAAGAATGTCAAAAAAATTTTTCAGATCGATCAGAACTTTAAGATCAACGTTCCCAGACTATCTATCAAGGTATCCTTGATAGATAGTCTGGGAACGCACTAAATTCACTTGCTTTAACGAATGCAGAATCCAACCTATAAAAGATTTTCCAGATATGTTTCGGATGAATGCACTGTAATACGAAATAAGCAAATGAAAAATTCAGTTGCAGCAGATGCGAGTATGGCGTTGGCAAAGGATAACTGTTTTTAACGCTAATAAATGAAATACTTAGTTCGATGCACTTGGAACGAAAATATCTTTTAAAATTTCTTAATCAAAAAATGACAATCAAACGAGCAACTTGGCTTCAAAGTTTGCAATTCGAAGGAGTTTATGCACATTACATAAGCGAAAGGTCCAAAATAGCGGTTAGTATGATGTTTGCAAAAGTGAAATACAATTCATCTTCGAGGAATTTTCCTTCAAGCTTTTAACAAACTCGCAGCTAATACTCATTTTCACTGGTTATCTGTTCGATGTGGAATCTTTTTCTTTTTCTAGAGCAAAATAATAATTTTCTTTATAAACGTTTGTACAATTTATGGTTGGAGTCAGAATTTCCTAGTCAAAACCTTTTTTAGGTATTTTTTCACTCCGAGGGAGAGTTGAAAAATGCGACTATGAAATTTTGACGCCCTAGGTGGCCACCTATAATGCCTTTTGGTAAAAACGGCCCTGGTTAGCAGTGATGTTTTGATAAATTTCTTATGTTTTAAAATGGCTAAATGTAAATTTTTTTTAATTGAAAAAATTTTTTAATAAAATATTAATTCTCATTCTTCTTGACTCCTGCTTTGAGGACATTTTCAAATAAGTTTGATAAAAATATAAAAACATAGCAAACCTCCTTTTTTAGAAGATTAAATTTGCGAATGTACTTTTGCTAAAATTTTGTGCACGCAATTTACCCTATCGTGAAAATCTAACCTTTTAAGACAAAAAAATATATAAGTATAGTTTTCGTCTTGAAGGCTTTTATCATGGATTATTTCTTTAAATATCTGCACAACTTTTACCCAAAATATTAAACTTAAATTTTGTATTTAAACAAGTTGCAACCCCCGGCTTAAAAACAATTCAAAAGTTGGGTATGTTTTTTTTCGTAAGTTTATCGTTGCGGTTGTTTGCTAATAATACCGACTTAACGAAATCAAAACGCCAACTGCAACTGCAACGTCGATGCACAAAATATTGGTTATGCGCATGCGTGTGCATTGGGTAAATCCTTAGTCGCGTTTAAAGTTCTAGGCCGGACGTGAAAATTAAAGTTTTGGCGTTGTGTTGAAAACGCAAAGTAATTTTAAAAACGTTAACATTTATCATAGTTTTCACATGTTTTCATACCGTGACGTTTTCATAGTAATTTTCGTAACGATTTGTTACTAAAAACGGCACGACGACGACTTATAAATACATAACTTTTACGTTATCGTCGCAGTTGGCGTTCGATTTCGTAAAGTCGGTAATGCACAATGTAACCCGGTGCTAGAAACATCGCTATAATAAACGTTTTGTAAACATGAGATCAGTAATAAATATGGCGACGCGAATACTGTTCTTTTTATGTATTTTTTTTTACCTGCACCATATTGTCGATGGATTTGATTGCTCGCTAAAAGATAAAAAGCTGCAGGTTCATATCGTTCCACATACACATGATGATGTTGGATGGCTTAAAACAGTCGATGAGTATTATTATGGAGCAAATCGCACTATACAAGCTGGAGCAGTACAGTATATTTTGGATACAGCCGTTTTTTCCCTTCAACAAAATCCCAATAGAACATTCATATATGTGGAAATGGCTTTTTTTGAAAGATGGTGGAACGAACAAACTGCAGAAGTTAAGGCATCAGTAAAAACTTTAGTTCAAAATAAGCAATTAGAGTTCATTAACGGAGGATGGTGTATGAATGATGAAGGTTTGTTTTTTATTTTTGCTCTAATTATGTGTATTAGATTTTTAATGCATAAAATTAAGTTGTTTTTTTCTTTTTTTTTGAATTCAATTATTACCACATTAAAATCTTGAGTTGTTATGTATCATTTTTTTCTGCCTCAATCATTGATGACATAAATGTGTAAAAAAGAAAAGCAAAATTGTTTTTGTATAATCTTAATTGTAAGAAATGTTCAATAGAGCTAAAACAGCTTATTATGTTGCTACTGCACCCATCTTTTTTTTTCTTTTTTTTTTTTTGCAGATTAAGAAAGTTTTTATGTGTAAAGTGAAAGAAAATGGTATCTAATTTTTTACCAATGCACCTTGCGTTGGTAAAAAATTTAATTAGGTACCATTTTAAGTTAATTCTAAGTTAAAAAGTTCTAAAAGTTAATTAAAGACTATTTTAAGCTAATTCTAAATGAAAAAATTCTAATCCTAAGTAAAAAATTTAAAAAACTAATATATATATATATATATATATATATATATATATATATATATATATATATATATATATATATATATATATATATAAATGGCAAATATATATGTTTATATATTTGCCATTTTTTAAGTAATATCATGGTAACAGAATTAAAATGGTGGTTTTTATTATATAAGTGATTGTTTTAAATTATTTCATAATTTATTTAAATTTCTTTAAAGTTTATTCAGGCATAGCTCAAGACCAAAAAAGCATATGCTACAAGAACAAAAAAAACAAAACAAACTTTTAAATTTATTTATGTTAAATTGTTTTAGAATCATTTCACTTTGCATTTTTATATTCGAATTCACAAAGGATAAATTACTGTAATTTGGGTTCAAAAGTGAAAGAAGCAATGTTAACTAAACTGTTGTACCTATATATACTCTGAGCAGTAATCTGGAATCATTTCATTGTTAGTGGGTCTTATCATTGCTTTAAACTTAGATTTTGCTCAACATGACATAACTTCCACATGGCTTGTAACTCTTGTATGTGATTTTTCACTAAATTTCTTAAAATATTTCTTTATTGGGATTAGTGGTTTTATTTTTCTTTCTTTTTTTTTTAAGAATTTCCTTGCATTTTGAAAGCTCTAGTTTTTCTTTTCTTTTCTTTTTTTTTTTTATGTGTAAACCATGTGAATTTGCATAGAGTATTATTTTAAATTAAATAAAACTTTTTATTAAAAAAAATTTGTAAATATTAGTGTTTTAATAAGCATTTTTTTAATTTTTAACTTAGAAATAGAATAATTTGAATTAGTAAAAAATTAAAATGGATACCATTTTCTTTCATTTTACCTAACAACTTTTCATAATCTGCAATAATAAAATGGTGTGTGCGTACGTATAAAAGTGCAATAGCGCCCTTAAGTTTGTATTGATAAGGTTTACCAAATTTCTTTAAATTTTTTTAAATTGCTTTTATTTTTAGCTTCGCTAAAAGTTGCAGTAAACTTAGAATTATTATATAATTAAGTTTGTAATTTTAATGATAATGTAATTTTATTTACTTCCAAATTTTGAAATTTAATTCAAAAGAGCATTAAGTTCATGTATTGTAGTTTAATGTTAGTCTGATGTTTCTAGCAACCACTCATTATAATGCTATAATTGACCAAATGACCTATGGGCTGCATTTTATTGAAAAAAATTTTGGCAAAGAAGCCCGCCCAACAGTAGCTTGGCACATAGACCCATTTGGTCATTCTGCTGAACAAGCATCATTATTTTCATTAATGTCTTTTGATGGATTCTTTTTTGGGCGCATTGATCAAGCAGATAAAGTAAGTTATGTGGCATCCTATTATCTATAAATTGTAAATTTTAAAAATAAAAGTTTGTGTTTCTCACCAACTATTTGCTCAACTTTATATTACTCAGATAAGTCATAAAATAACAACTTGTTTTTGAAAAATGTATATCGTTAGACACTTTAGGAACAGATTTGAATTGTTCCTTAATATTAAAGAAAGGTCGGATTTATATTTAAAACTGTTTTTATCTCCAGTGTGCTGGAAAATTGATTTTAAAAATAACATGTGTAATATTTTCCTAGTTCTTGTGCCCATTTCTTACTTAAAAACTTGATAACCATAAGGGAAAAGATAGGGGCAATAAATTAAACATTTTAAATCAATTAAAGCATTTTTCCCCTCTAGATTTTTCTTAAATTACCTTTAGCTGGTATATTTAGCAGCTTTATTTTCTTTTTTTTGTTATTTCATCAGTCTTGGATTTAGCCTTTTTTTTTTTTTTAATTTAATCATTTACTTGCTGTTTATTCATTATTAAATGGTGTATATTGTCATAAATTTTGATTTAAAAATTAGATAATGCAGATGCAAATTGTAAAGTTTGCTCAAAATTTTATGAGTTTTAAAGCATTTAAACTAACATCTTTTTAAGCCACTATCTTTTTAAACTACCATGGAAATTATCACAGAAAATTTAGTAAAGATAGTAGATGGTAGATTTGTTTTGATAAAATTCTTTTAAAAGCTTGAGATAGGTACAATCAAAGTCATTAATACACTTCTTGCAGTCTTGTTGAAAATTCTTAGCTTTTTGTCTTAACAAAAGCTTTTTGTCTTAACAAAAGCATTTTCCATGTTTTAATTCCAGTGCACAGGTTGAAGGCTTAAATCAAATTTTTAGTTAAGTTGGTGATAAGAATGAACCAACTTTACCTGGTTTTTAATTAAAGTGAAATCCAAAATTTTAAAATGAAATGCTCATTTTTACAAATTTCATAAACAAAAAATTAAATTATTTTTTGTTTTATTCAGTATTTTTTAGTATCTTTACAAAAAAAAGTTTTTTTGAAATGGGTGTTGCATATACAGTATTATGCAGTTTTATTTAAAATTCATCTATATATTACTTCATGCAGTTTTTAAAGTAAATACAAGTCATAAGTGCTAATTCTGAAAAATGAATGGTACTATAAAAATAAGCAGAAAATATGTTAACTAAGTATGTAAATAATAGTCATTAAATAACTTTAAATCAAAGATTTTTTTTTCTTCATGTTTTCACTAGACAAATCTGTGACTTACATTTTAAGTTATTTTTTAGGACAAGCGAAAGAAGGAACAGCGTATGGAAATGATTTGGCGAGGAAGTCGGAACTATGAGAGTGCTTCTCAAATTTTTGCTGGTGTATTATACAATGGTTATGACCCTCCCCCAGGTTTTTGCTATGATGAGTTCTGTGCTGATCCACCGATTCAAGATAATCCCAATCTCTTTGATATGAATGTAAAAGAGCGCGTTGACAAGTTTGTTGAAGAGACTTGTGAACAGGCAAAAAGCTATCAAACCAACCATATTATGCTAACAATGGGTTCTGATTTTCAATTTGAAAATGCTCATAGATGGTTCAAAAATTTGGATAAGTTGATTCATTATGTCAATCAGGTCAGATCCTTAAACAAAAGTAAAATTATTTCAGCATTGATTAAGATTTTTGTATCTTGAAGAAAAATTCTCAAACTATAGATTTATTACTCTACTTTCTTTTAGGATGGTCGAGTGAACACATTTTACTCCACACCTTCACGCTATTTAAAAGCATTGCATGAGTCTAATAAAGAATGGGAAGTTAAGAAGGACGATTTTTTTCCATATGCACACTGCCCACATTGTTATTGGACAGGTTATTTCACAAGCAGACCTGCATTCAAAGGCTATGAGCGAGAAACAAATGCTATTCTTCAAGTAGGTTTTACAAGTTAATTGTGATTCTTAAACATCTTTTTTATTAAACCATTATAACATACACTTTTAATATTTGTAACCTTTATTTGAAATTGTATTATTATTATCTTAATTTTTTTTTTTTTTTTTTACTATATACATTGCATATAAAAAGCAGTTCAATTATTGATACTTAACTTACAACCCTGTTTTCAACATCGAGTTTCTTTTTGACTGTATTATGTTCTTTTTAAGGCTTGCAAACAAATTGAATCTTTATTTCCTTCGGGTAAAAACTATCCGAGCTCTGACATATTGCGTCGTGAAATGGCTGTGAGCCAGCATCATGATGCTGTCAGTGGAACTGAGAAGCAACATGTGCAAAATGATTATGCAAAACGTCTTTCAATAGGCAGAGCTGAATGTTTAGTAAGAAATTTTTTATTTCCAATGAACTGTTTTATTTCTATCATTTTCTAAACATTAATATTCAACATGCAAACATTCATACTCACAACTGATGTGTATTTAATACTGGTATCCTTTTCTTCATAGAATCTCATTCATTCTGCCATAAAGGTCAAATACGAAAAAAAAAGTTCATATGTCAGTTCATTGAAGTTTAAATATTGTAATTATTTAAACATTAGTGTGTGTGAAACAACAGAAACGGAAAGCTCAATCATTGTGAATGTGTTCAACCCAATAGCTAGAGAAATTACTACTTATCTTCGAGTTCCTGTTAGGGTGAACAAGTTTGTGGTGCTGGGTCCAAAAGGACAACCTATTAAGTCACAGATAATTCCTTTATCTCGTGAAACTGCAATATTGCGTAAACCTAATGAAGGGTTTGCAGCCTATGATTTAGTTTTTGAAGTTTCTGCACCCGGCCTTGGGTTTGCTACATATTTTATTAACAAAACAATGGATAAAAATAGACCTGAATTTCTATCAAAGGACTCTTATATATCTTCCTTAAAGATTGAGAATGATTTTATTGAAAATGATAAGCTACGCTTAGAATTTTCACAAGAAACTGGACGTCTCGTTAAGATGATTCGCAAAGATCGACCACTTTCTGTGAATGTCAATCAGCAATTCTTTTGGTACAAAGGGAGCATCGGTGATAATGAAAGTGTACAAACATCAGGTGCTTATATATTCCGCCCAAATAAATCTGAACCATATGAAGTATGTAGTTTTAACCGAGCAAAAGTTCAGGTAGTCAAAGGTCCTCTTGTGCAGGAGATACGGCAAACATTTGGCTCCTTCGTAAGTCAGGTAATTCGTTTGTATAGTGGTGTTAACTACGCTGAGTTTGAGCATACTGTTGGTCCCATTCCTGTAAGTGATAAAGTTGGTAAAGAAATCATCACCCGCTTCGATACTGATATCCAATCTGGTGGCGTGTTTTACACCGATGCTAATGGTAGGGAAGTAAAGGAAAGGAAAAGAGATTTTAGGGAAACATGGAAACTTAATATCACAGAGCCGGTTTCCGAAAACTATTACCCCGTAAATAGTCGCATATACATCAAGGATGAGAGAGCACAATTTTCAGTAATGACTGATCGATCTCAAGGTGGAACAAGTATGAAAGATGGTCAAATTGAATTGATGGTTCACCGGCGATTGCTTGTCGATGATTTTCTAGGCGTTGGCGAGCCTTTGAATGAGCCTGGTATCACAGGAAGAGGGTTAGTTACAAGAGGTAAACATCGCATTTTGTTGACAACACCGGAAGAAGCTGGATCCTTCCAAAGAGAACAAGGAGAGCTGATGATGTTGCAGCCTATTGTAAGGTAAGTAAATGAAAGTTCCTCGTGTTTAGAAGTTTTTAATTTAAAAGAGTTTTTATTTACGTGTTTGCTTTTTAAGCTTTTCGGCAAATCTATACTCAAAAGAGAAATGGTTTGAGTTATTTGTGCCTGTTTACACGAGTCTTTCTCGACCTCTTCCTCCAAATGTTCACCTTCTCACGCTGGAGACAATAAATGAAACAGCGCTTATTATTCGATTGGAACACTTTTATGAAATCGGCGAAAGTGAAGAACTTTCGAAACCCGTGGTAGTTGAATTGGATAATTTATTTTTGGAGTTTCAAATCATCTCTCTCACAGAGACTAATCTTTCGGCAAATCAGTTGTGGGCAGATAAAAAAATGTGGAATTGGAACACACTCGAAAAGACTAAGCCAGTTGAGCAAAACTTCTCGAAGATCCGTCAAATGTCCGTCAAGCTAAATCCTATGGAGATAAAAACATTTATTGCGCAAGTCAAGCATTTATAAAGTGCTTTGACTCGTTCAGTTCGTCATTAAGTTCAGTCTCAACTTATTTGATGTCTTATTTAAAACGATCTTTCCCCAATTTAATGCTAATTTCAGGTATTTAAAATATCTGATTTTTTTTTTTATCTCTAATCTTATTATTCGTATGAAGCACCAATAAATTTTTTGGTAATGTTTATTGTAAAGTTTGTAAACCAATATTTTTTGAAATGTTTTTTTTACTTCGTCATATTTTAAGTAATATATATCTTAATTTAATCTTTTTTTTTTATTCTCATTAATCCCATGCAGTGTAACTTTGTATCAAAACGTTCAAATTTACAAAATTATACAATTTACTGTCTTTTTTTTTTATTTTTATTTGTTAGTAACGCGAGAAAAGATTTCAGTTTTTTGCTTTCATATGCCCCTTAGAGTCTGCTTCTTCCAAAAAATCAATATTAACCTTTAGATTGATCACAATTTATAATTTCTATTGTGAAGGCAACCGTTTCTTTTTTTGTGAAAAATGTTTTTTTTTACTCAACAGATCTGAAAGACTTGTTGAGTAAAAAAAAAGATGGTCATAATCTTAAAATAGTTAAGAGAGAGGATTGTTTTGATCTTAAGATAATTGAAAGAGAAGTTTATTTAAACCTTAAGTTCTCAAAGACACCCGTCATGATTTTTAGATTACTTATTCCTGATATTTGTGTAAGGTGAGTGGTGTTTAGTTTAAAACCAGTTTTTAATTATGTTCTTAACAGTCGTGTATTTGCAATCCTGATTTTATATTAGTATGGCAAAAATAAAAAGGAACTTTATTTGTGTTATATTGATTTTATTACACTACTTACATATTAAATGTTGCTTTAATCTTGTTAGTATTCAAAAAATACTAAAAGATATATAAAACGAAGATTAAAGGCGTTTTTTTTATACAAGTTGTTACAAATATTTTACACTAAGCAAATGAACTTTTGCATAAAAGTTTAAAGATTTATTTTTTTTGAGCTTTTATACTTTTTGCTTGTTTTTGGTTGTGATACCTATTCGTCATTTATTTATATGTCAGGTTAAATCAACCTCAATGTGTATGTCTTTTCCCGATCGCTGTTTTTATCTTTTTTCATTCCGCTTTCATTTTCTCATCATTTATTTACATGACAGGTTGATGAATCTTCCAGATGTACTAATAGAAACCCATAACTTAAAAGAACAAATAAAACGTTCTGAGATTTAAGATGAAAAGATGCTTACATATGTTATCTTTTTTTTTGTATTATTCAATCTTGAAAAATGATTTCAAAATAAGCTAAAACTGTCTAATTACAATCACAATAAAAATGAAAAAACCAGTTATGCACAAAGACGTTTTAAAGTCAAAATTGTTTTTGCAAAAATTTCTAAAATGATAAATACTGGATTTTCAAAACTTGAGCAGCATTTTGAAATATTTTTTAAAATGCTGCGTATGTCTAGTTTGTAATGATTTAATCGCTGCAACCAACATCGATTGCCAACTTTGCACGGTGCAAAGGAACATACTCTAAGACCTTGCAACACATCCCCAGAAATTTTTTTTCTTTATTATCATCAAAAAATCATTTTCTCATTCAAAAAATGTAATAGACAACTTTTTTTAGTGGGGGCTTAGGGAGAAATCACATACGTTAAGATTTATAACCACGCTAAGCTTAAAAATACCTCCAATTACCCCCTGAAATTACTTTAAATTGTTTAATTTTTTTAACGAAAAATTTTTTTTGATCTAATTTGAAATCTGTCGATGAATTTTGATCTAGTTTAATACAAAACAAATAAAAAATTGAAAAGGGTATTCAGGAACCATACCATAGGGGAGAGCTATTAGGGGTCGAGCAGGGTTTGCTACAATCAGTTATTACCGTAAAAAAAAATTTCTGGTCTTTATGGAAAAATTATGATTGATATTTTACATTTCGAAATCACACAAAGCATTTGTTAATAGGAGGTTTAACATTTTACTTTTACTACATTCTACATTCCTGCAAATAGAAAACTACTTTAAAAGTGCTTGTAGTTGTAAGCAGCAACAGCGTTTTTTAGCCCCTCTATATAGTTTGGGCTGTGTTCTCCAACTTCACTCATTCCCCAAAACTGATTTAAATCTTGATCAATGGATTCGAGAGCTTGTTCATCCAATAACCTAAGCCTATAGAATATAAAAAGTGCGAAAGAAATGCAAGTTTATTTATTAATATTCGTCTTAATTTATGCAAATTTTTTTTGATTCAACTGTTGAAATAGAGTATTTAATTAGTAATATTATAAATTGTTTTTTTATCAAACTTAAAAGTTTTTAATCATACCGAAGACTCCATCTTTCATATCGATGAATTCAATAATATGTTGCTCAGCAATGAGTTCCTTCAAATGAATTAAAGCCCTTAGATTTCCATAGCTCGTAGATAACTCCTCTAAACCTTTGACATGGAGCTTAATGATTTTCCAAAACAACCACGCAATATTTTTTCAAAATCTCTAAGTACCTTAATGTATTTGGCAGCGGAAACTTAAAGACTAGACTCCTGAAAAAAACAGTTTAAAGCTGTCTATGTTTTTAAGCAATTTATTGCAAGCATTGCCTTCCAAACGATGCTGTCCTTGGTAGGACACTCTGCAGATGTTTATCTGAGACAGATATTGGTTAACAAAATGTAACCCAGACTTCTTGTTTTCAAATAAGTTTTTTTAAATATCTTTTAAAATTTTGTCTTCAGCACTTAGCAGTATATGTAGATTCTAACATTTTTTTGTTTTTGTCGCCTGTTAATAAAGGGGAATTAACAACATTTGTGTACATTTTTGCTTTTTTTAAATTTGCACCATCAGCCACCCAATGGTTGTACAATCTACACCAAGATTCTAAAGTATAATTAGCAGCTTTTTGAAAGTCAGGAGATGATGTCATGCAATACGGACAAGCGTGCTATTTGATGTTGCTGTTTATTTTCCAACCATTTGAAGCAAAACCTTTATATTTTCAGATACTTTGTAATCTAAGGATAAAATGTTCAACTTATTCAAAATTAACCGTAAATTATGGTATTTTTCGTTCAATGAAGGGAAAATGGCCAATATAATACTTTTGCTGGCACTTGAATCTTTTAAAATCTTTTTACGCATATCCGTCACACTTGCTCAGTTTCTCTGGAATTTTATTATTTTTTAACTCTGGTTTTAGGTTTATTGACAGAGTAACGTTAAGAAATCCCTGCCCTCCATCTACACCTAATATGATGTCAACATCATTTGTTCCTTGACTTCTGTGATGAAGTACCATTGCTACAAGCACTTCAATGTGATTACAATACACAATAGGAGTATCTTTTTCTTCTAACTATACATCCATGAAAAATCCAAATGAATGATACAGATTGCAATCTAGTAATCAGAAAAAAATTTTTTTGTTGATAGTTCACTTACCTTATAAACTCCCACTGCTATTAGAATTAAAGGAAACTTTGCTTTCATTTAATTCTAATAGCTATGGGAGTTTATCATCATTGAATAGTTTTCCAATCATTTTGTTGTTCTCAATCAGTTTAATATTGAAACCAGATTTCACACTTTTCCCTCCTGCTTTACTTCTCAGAAATTGTGCAACTTAAAACATGTTGCGATTTCTTAGAAATCATAATGAAGTTATCACAAAAATTGGCTTTAAACTCATAACAAAATTTTTAAGCAACGAAAAACTTACCTGGCATGTTGTTTTAATTGAATTTTGTTCAATTTATCTAAAGAAAAGAAAGGTTCCTTAACCTCAGTCTTTCCGACAGGGACAGCGAGTTGCTTTGGACCAAAAGTTTTTCAAAGCTTAGGTGCTCCCTGAGCCATTTGTGCTTAAATCAACATGTTCTTTTGCATGTTTTGGCATTTTAAATGAATGCTTCAAATAAAAACTTCTGATACGGATTGATAACATTAGCATGATATATCGGCCATATCAATGAAAATGTCAATATAATGGCCGCAAACATGCTTTCAGTTCGTATGTCAACGCGTGTGAAGAGTTATTATGCAACTGTTGACAATTAGCAACCGCTAGCTTTTACTAATTGTTGATAATTAAAGGTTGCTTTGCTTCGTTTTAATCTCAATAAAAAAGTAAAGAAAAAGTAATGAAAATTTGTGAATTTGTGAATTTAAATGTTAAACAAACTTTTTTAAATACTTAATAAGAAAAAATTGATAAATCACAAGCATCTCTGAAAATCAAAATACAGGGGCAGGGGCATGGGCATGATTTTGTGGTGTTCGAAACGATCCCCTTAATCCCTCCTAGGGTATGGTTCCTAAAAGCACTTTTCAATTTTTTATTTGTTTTATATTATACTGAATCAAAATTCATCGATAGATTTCAAACTACATCAAAAAAAATTTTCGTTTAAAAATGAAAACCATTTAAAGTAATTTCAGGGGGTAAATGGAGGTAATTTTAAGATTAGCATGGTTCATATGAAAAAAATAGAAACTAATAAAAATAGTACAGTGTAGAAAAATCTTAGAAATGTAGAAAAGGACAGGTGCAAGTTGTTGGTTTTGGAAAAATGGTGGAAGTAAAAAAATGGTGGAAGTAAAAAAATGCTGGAAGTAGTAAAAAAAGTTTGATACTGACTGTAAAACAATCAAAACTTTAAATAAAAAAAAAATAAAAATAATACATATTAAACAAAATAAATAAAAGAATAAAAAAAAGGCAAAAGGTTTGCTTTATTATTTTTGAAAAAGCTGGGCTGGGAGGGTGATATTTGTATGCACCTCAGGTCTGACAAATCTTTTGAAGTGGATTAGTTATCAGGCAACACTGTGAGCCCCCCCCTCCACCTGAGAGGGTTTCAAACAGAGATAACAAGTGCTCAGTCAAGTTAATTGAGCGATATAAATTTTGGTTTCGAAAAAAATATATTTATCAACTGATAGAAAATTGCTACTTTATTTCAAAAACATTCTTTTTTTCAGCCATAATAAAGAATTAAGAATATTATTAACAAATTATTTTCCCAGGATATTTACAATGATTTGATTTGTATACTTTTAATTATTTACCAAGTTGTTGGTTCCGTAAACTTATCTTAGTAGACGATAAAATAAAAAGGGAAAAATTTTGTGATAAAAATGGAAGTTTAAGAGAAAGATTTATAAAAACTGGCTTGTGAGTTCTTGTAAGTTTTTTTAAGTAATACACGAAGCAAAACACAAATACAGGAGTTTTTTTCTTTTTGGTGTTGTCAAGTGAAAAAGTCAAGTGAAGTGAAAGCATGAGCGTAAAAGTATACCAAAAGAAAAAAAAAATTAAAAAGATTCTTTAAGGGAAGAGTATAATTTTATTCAACTATTTTTGTTTACAACGGATTTTAATACGCATTTAATACACATTCAACAGATCAAACCAATAAAAGCTGAATGGTTTAAGTAAGATCTTAAAGACACGAAATGTTTCATTTAATTAAAATTGGATATTTTGAAAGAAAAACTGTATTTTGAACACTTTTAGCTTGTTTTGTGATTGTATTTTCTCAAAATCCAGCAATTCTTAAGATCATGCGACGAATTTTTTAATGGTTATTTAAAAGTGAAAGTTCAAACCAAATTACTCGCTCAAACTTTTCTAAGAACTGTGAGGGCGGTGGATTTTATTTATTTATTTTCTTTACTTATTTATTTATTTGATTTAATATTAATATTTGGTGGAAAGGGGTAAGGGGAAGGTTTGGGTTGGTGCTGTTTGGCTTAGGTATATGGAGGTTGAGGACAAGGTTGTACTTGGTTAGGAAAGGGCTAGTACTTGGTTGGGAAGTACTTGGTTAGGAAAGGGCTAGGTTTGGGTTGTAGAAAGGTATATGGAGGTTGGGAACAAGGTTGAGGGTGTGTGGGGGTTTTATTAAATTTTTTCTATGTTCGGTCCCTCAGGTGATATATTAGGTGAGCAGTTAGGGCATCAAACTTTTAAATAACAGTATTTAACGCATATAGTAATAACAACAATAATATTAATAATCGAAATGCAAACAAAAATATTTACTACTGGTTCTTCTTCTCTTACTTATTTTTCTTAATAAATATTCTCAAATATTCTCATCAATATATATATTCTCTTAATATTAACTCATGCAAGTATCAATAAAGATAATAACGCTTATTCAAAGTTACTGAAATTTCTTTTCTTACTAATTCTTCTCATAAAATCTCTCTTCATAAAATCTTCATAATTACTTCTCATAAAATTCTCTTTAATTCTCTTTTTAAATCTCTTAAAAATCTTCTTTTAAATCTCTTTAAAACTCTTTTCTCACAAAATCTTCTTTTAAATCTCTTTAAAATTCTTTTCTCATAAAATCTTCTTTTAAATCTCTTTTCTCTTCTTATCTCTTACTTTTCCCCTCTTTTTCCTCTTCTTCTTTTTCTTTTTGAGCTTTTTATAGTTTTCAGTTGTTTACGGTTTTGTTACTTATTCATCATTTATTTATATGACAGGCTGAATAAGTCTCCGTGCATACATTTTTTCTTGGTTGTTGTTGTTTTTTTACTTTTCTTTTCGGTATATCGTTTTTTATCGTCTTTTCTTGGTTGTTGTTACTTTTTACTTTTCTTTTCGCTTTATCATCTTATTCATATGACAAATTCAATAAGTCTCTGTGCATACATCTTTTCTTGGTTGTTGTTGTTTTTACTTTTCTTTTTGCTGTATCGTTTATTTATATGACAAATTCAATAAGTCTCCGTGCGTAATTTTTTTGTTGGTTGACTCGCTCTTTTCTTCGTTCGAATGTTACATGCTTGAGTCGGGTAAAACTTAATGATAATGTTTACAATTTATCTTTTCCCCTCCTCACAGAACTATAAAGAAGATATACTTTGTTTTGTTTTTAATATTCATGCTCAATTATTACTTTTTTGTTTTACTTGTATTAAAACATTCGTGAAAATCACCTCATCGTTACTTGGAAACGTATTTGGAAATGCTTAAATGCGAAGTTCTACCACATCCGCCGTACTTTCCTGACGTTGTTCCATCTGATCACCATCTTTTCCGATCAATGGCGCATGGTCTGGCTGACCAGCATTTCGGTTCTTACAATGAATTTAAAATTTGGGTTGATTTGTGGATTGCCTAACATTCCTGATGCCCAACATTCCTGATAGGTTCTGAGACATCCCTAGCAGGTTTTGTTGAGATGTAACAGTCAATTCTTTTATAAAAAATCTTGTCAACTGTGAAGTATTTCTCAACAGAAAAAAGAAGAACTGACCTGGATTTTTCAGAAAACTCAGGATTTTCTTGCATCTGTTGTGCCTGAGAGTCTTCAACCTCTCTGTCTAGAGTTGATTTCTTGTTCTGGTCTTTCACTTAGCCTTCAGGTCAATTTTGACACCATTTCTGATAGTGTCTTTAGAATCCTTGAGCTCCTTGGTCATCTTTCTGATTGACTTCACTGGGTTGTAGACGATCTTGTTTCTAACTTTTCGAATCAGCCCTGGAGTTCTCATTTTACACTTTTGCTGTTTTCTAGGCTTCAGAGGTTGTCTATATGATTCATTATTACTTTTTATCTTGAAAAACAGTTGATTTTGAAATTTTTAGTATCCTGACAATGTCCACAGGTTGTTTTTGGGCTTCTAACATTGCCAATACAGCTTCTCTTTTTCCTTAAAAATTTATTTTTGTATGTTTATTTCATTTATTTCATCTATTATTTCATTTTTCAGTGAAATTTAAATTAAGTTACAAAATTTAAATGAAAAATTACATCAACAGACGTCTACAAATTTTGGCGGAAAATTTATAAAATGGTGCGCAGTAATTGTAGCCACCCAGTATTTTTCTTACATCAGAAAAGGATTAGAGAAAAATTCCTGAAATTCATAATAGAATAGTTATGTACCTGCATAATTTAGAAAAAAATTTATGACTGCATATTATTGTGAATTTAAAGTATATTTACATGGCTAAAACTTTTGAGCTAAAGAATAGTAGAAGCACAGGTACTGAATAATTTTCATATTTTTAGCTAACTTAAGAAATAGTTAGAAATAATCCCAACATCTTGACCTTCAACTTTAAGTATTTCCGATATTACTCTTTATCAAAAATTGGAGGTTTTTGGTTTTAACTTTATCAAATTTAATATTATGGATAATTATTGCAAATAAAGTTGTTTCAAAAGACAAATATGAGTTCCCTTAATTATAATAAAGTGACACCCAAAGAAGATAGTTTTACAATATGTTAGAGCAAATGGGGCACAATGAATCTATGCCTCGTTATTCCTCTACTGTACAAGGAAATTTAGCCTTCTTCAACACTCAAAACGTTGAAAACCACACGGGAAAAAACGGCGCGTTTTATAATCTTTTTAAGTTTATACCTCTGTCTAATATATGTTCATAATTAGTTTTTACTTTTCTAACTACTTTTCAAGTGAAAAAACGAAAATATACCTAAGAAATTTAGAGAAGAAAAAACCTGTCCAATGAAATCAGAGGTGCAGTACGTTGTTTATAAAGAAAATAAAAGTCTTTTTTGTAGATCTCTTCACCTACAATATAAAAAAAGAGAAACTACAACTGTGTAAAGAAGAAGAAATTGATCTTCTTAATCAAGTAAGTCAGCTAAAGCCTTTCTCAGCAGATTTGAAAAATGCTGGTTACTACAACCGTTACTTTTAAAATTGACATTACCATGTTTGATGAGAAAGTAATAAATTCATTGACTTACACACAGTCAACATAGTTTTATAATGTGTAAGGTGCGTAACCCAAAGAGATGAATGATACAAACGTAGTTAAAAAAAACAACTTCTGTATATTGCCGTTGAAGCAATAAGTCTCATGTGGTGGAGCTTTGTTTTTTTCGGACAGACTGTATTTTGTGGGACTAAAACACTTGCTCTGCAAGTGTTTTAGTCCCGCAAAATACAGTCTGTCCGTAATCTCTTGTATAATATTTACCAAATTTTTTTAGATGTTCTTCGATGTCTGACACTGATTTGCTTTCTCTTCCATCCTTAACGCATAATTGTCTTAACACATCAAATGTCTTTCTGATAGATACGAGTCGGATTATTGGATCTGAAATGGGAATTTACAAATGTCTAATGCACTTGGATGAATATCACAAATTTTTTTGTTAACAATGGTTGGTTTCTTGACTAAAACTATAGTGTAAATTAATCGACGTTTTATGCATAAAACAATGTACGTTCAAAAGATTTCGATGTCAACACGGCCTACTTTCTCAACAGCTTTCAGCCGAAACTCTAATAGGAATGTGACTAGTTTAAATTAAACTACAGTTGATTGCACATCAGACAAACTACGTTTTTGTAATGAGGGAATGATTACTCTTCTGATTTTTATGGAACTGTAAAAGTGTAAGAAATAAAGAGATCGGTTTGTACACTACGATGAAGCATTTAAAAAAAGTTGGCTAAATAAGACTAAAACCTAAGATTCCATAAACCAGTTTTGATAATAAAAACCAGGACTGATAGTAACTTGGAAACTACTGAAACCATTGATATCGATGTACTTGATGGTAGATGCTATCACAAGGTTTGATTTTGGCAGGTTGTATTTAGTGGTTAGGTAAAAGAGGTTTTCCTTTGATAGAGTTACCAAGGAAGATCTTTTTGGAAGAAGCTCAAGTATACCCATAAAATAATATCGCACTTCTTGAAAAAAAAAAGATTTTTATTGCAACAGTTAGAGTCCTTCTAATTTGAAGATAAGTTTTTAACGTTTAATGGTGAACATTTTACAATTTTACTGGTGAACATTTTACAATTTTACTGGTGAACATTTTTATAATATTAACTTTTACTTATAATTAAAGCATTATATTGCAACGTGTCACGCTATATAAATTTTATATCACCTCTCTTGTATAAATTTTATAAATTCTGTACATAGTCACAAGACATTCATCACTCTTACAAATAAATTTATATTATTTTTAATTGAAATTAATTTCAATTGTTTAAACCACTATTTAAAGAATTTATAACATTTAATTTGAGATTACCAATAGCTTTTTTTTTCACCTTGACAATTTTCAAGTTAAAAAAAGGATTTAGGCCAATTATATACAATAATATTTCTTATTGTTTCATTATTTAAAAAAATTCGTCATAGATGTAAAAAGACATAGCAAACAAAAGACTTTAAATTATTCTTAAAATCAATTATGCATAACAAAAAAATGCATTTTTTGAACTTTAAATACGACGAGGACCTAAAAAACTAAAATTAAAAAATAATAATTTACAAGCAATGATTTGTACCTAGGGATGCCTGCATTTAACTTTAATTAAATTTGATTATATAGTATCAATTTCGATCCAAGCGAAAGCAAGAAAAGCAATCAAGCTAGAAAAAGCCGTGTACTGCTTGGTTGCTGACGACGTACTTATGAGAAACTCACGCAACCTGCCGACATCGTCTGTGATTAAAACTTCCGCTCCTTGATAAACCAAGCTTTTATATTTTGGTTGTTGAACCAAGTTCTGTTCTTCAGTGTTGTACATACTATAAGCTGTATAAAATCCTGAATTAACATCTTTTCGGTAGTTTTTCTTCAACATTGCTAATGTATTGTTCGGTATTTGTCTCTCTTCATAGACATTTAGGCCGGCTAAAAATAACGATGCCCCAGTCGCATTGGACAAAACTCCACTTTCAACCAAAAACTTATAAAACTCTAGTGTTTCGTTTGGTGCGTCGAAGAAGCATTGCGTTAATTCAGGAAACATATCCAACTTCCATGAACTTTTTGGAATAGTTGAGAATTCACCCATAAACAAATTTCCAACAACAAGATTTGGATTTTCCAGTTTTGCTGCGTGAATTTTACGGTAATCAAAGGAAATCAAAATAGATCGCTCAACCAACTGCATTTCGGTCACTAGTTCAGCAAGCTTTTTACCAATTTTTGCGCTTTGTGCGTTATCACCTTTATCAACATATTCTGGCTTCATCTAGACATATGCATATAAATATATATTTATAATACAATTTGATATGATATGATAATATATGGTATAATATCTTATCTTTGTAAGATAAGCACCTTTATATCTTACGTACATATGTATGATATACACAAATCGCCTTATAGCCATATTACACCAACAAAGTATTAAATCTTATTTCAAATTTTTTATGCTACATTCAAAGTTCGCCGAAATTTATCAAAAAAACTACAAATGTAAAACTTGCTTTCTAATGTGCAAAATGAATACGTCATGCTTTCATGTTTCATTGCAAAGTAAAATGAAACGTCAAAATAATAAGCTGAAAATAACTTCAGAGACACAATGAACCTAATGCCTAAACCTCTTCTGAAATTTATCATTAAAAAAATGACAAAAAAATGATCAAAAAAAATGTGTAATGAGGCAAAACTACATTTTTTTGTATTTTGTCTCTAAACGATCGATGTTATTGGCTACCTCTAAGACATGCAATAAATCTGTATTTTTCATTTCTTTTAAGACTTCTTTGAGTAAAGGTATCTTGCTGGTTCCCTTGAATCGATATTCTTTCCCACCTAATTAAAAAAACCAGACTTTCAAATGCATAGTTACAAAAAAAAAGTGAAAACTTTTGGAAACGATTTCTAAGTAATTTTAAAAGAGCTTTTGACTCTTGAAAAAATTCACCTCTAGTAACATTAGCGGTGAGGTTGAGTTGCAATAATTCATCGTAGGTACAATCCGACACATTTTTGCTGACACCCGATAAAATCTATAATAAATAAACATTAAAAATAAAAAACTGCATTGAACTTGTTTTTATTGTTAAATAAGATATTATTATTTAGTAATTTAACTAGTAATAACAATAAGACATTATGTATTTGGTTGTTATTTGATACCACCACTCTGCTATTTTTCCAGACATTCTGCTAAGTTTTTCCGACTTCTATCCTAGATTATCCAAAAGCAGATGCATCGATGGCAGCGATAATTTCTTAGAAAAAATATTCACACCTTTTGTAATTCTTTTTTTCTTTCTTCTATCAAGTTTAACTCACCAAGGTATTTTCGTAATGAAAAACTACAAGCTGGTCATCTTTCGTTAGGAATATGTCCAGCTCGTAGCCGTCAGCTTTCAATTCAACTGTGCTTTTTATTCCTTCCAAAGTGTTTTCCAAAAAAGCCCTCGGTTGGCCGCGATGCGCGATGTAAACCGGTTTACTCTTCCTATGATACAGGTGATTATCAGGAATTCTTGCAAAAGAAGTCTGCGGACAACTCTTCGGAATCTGACCTTCAAAAAATAACTTTTAGCGAAATTTAAAGCACATTTTTCTTAAGATTCTTGTGAAAACTAAGCGTTTAACTTTATTTTATTAATAATGTTTATAATAATATAATAATGTTTATAATAATGTTTAATATATAAAAAATATATAATGATGTTTATCAAAACTGATAACTTCCTTTTATTTACTTACTATTCGCTGTACTTATTCCTAGTAAAGCCAAAGTTAAAAATATCGTATGCATGTTTTTGTTTGCAGCAAGTTATTTTGTTCTGCAGATAAAATGAACATAATAAGTAGCAACTTGAATTTTTATTTAACTGAAAAGCATTTCAAAGCAAACACGACAAGATAAAAATAACAGCTTTGTACTTCCGTATCAAATTTCTGTTTGGTTGATTATTTGGCGTGTTTTTCACCAAGAATAAACTTTGATTTCGTTTTTTGGTTTTTTTATTTATGCTAATTTTTATCACAACATTCTGTGGATGTTAAAAAAAAATTCTATTGGTTTTTATTTTACTAAGTGTACACCTGAACACGAAACTTTTTCTGGAAAATTTGAACGAATAATTCTAAAATCATCAATAGCAATTTTTTATGTCACCATATCGAGAGAAATTAATACGAGCCGTTGAAAGCTTAGCCACCCAAAACGTCATGCGGCCGAAAAATATTTTCAAAAAATTGCGCTCTAATTTTTTTGCTTTCTCAAATTAACTTTTTTACATTGACATTTTCCTATTTTTTTTTTCTTATCAGTATTGCTGCTTTTATTTTGTATAAATCGGGACCAATGTAACACTGAAATAAAAAAACCCTCACATAACACTGAAGCAAATATTCAATCAGAGTTGTCTTTTAAATATTTGTCCTTCATGGTTTTATTATTCCTCCTGATTGGACCAAATAGCATCATTAAAACGACTAAGGGTTTTGTAAAAAAATATTTAGTACAGCAAAAGTGGTACAAAGTAACCCTTTTTTACGGTACAAAAATTACGATATCAAAGAATATTTAATTGCCTAAATTTTGTTAGGATTTTTAGATTTTGCTATTAAATTATGTCAAGTTTTATTTGAATGTAATTTGTTTCACAAAAATTTAGAGATCTAAATAAGTAATGAAGATTTTTCCATTGCGCGCGTCTTTTTATTGATGGCTAATAATAGTATAAAAATTACAGGCGTTTGCGGAAGTCAGGTTGTTTTAAACTGGATTTTTTTGCCGCTGGTCAATTTTACATTTGAATGTCAAATTACCAATTTTTGACATTCTGTCAAAAGGGTAACATTTTTAGAGGCGAAAGCAACTGGGTATTGTCTCCCAAACGTTTTTTGCCGATATAATGTTCTAGTTTCCGTCTCATGTGCCTTCGCCTCCTGTGACTTCCATCGCCAAGCGTCGGGCAAAAGCCACTTGCAGCCATTGCTGGAAAGAATTTTGGGCAAGAATATTTGAAGAGAAATATTAATTGGTACTCATATTTCTTCTTTAAGAAAGACTTAGTTACTAGACTTTACTGTTAAAATTATGAGTTGAAGATTAAACGGCAAATAACAGTTGATAGAACCAAGGCACATGTGAAACAAAAACAGAATGTATAGTAGAGAACTAGCGCAGAAAAAGCATGGGAAGAATTGAGACGAGAGAATTAAAACAACCCATGCAGATGCTCATTTATTGCAAGAATCCAAGACTGGCTTCAAATACACATAATAAAGTGAAGAGCTGCAAAAAATATATATATATATTATTTTGTAAATGAGTAATTTTATCATTTGCGTTTTTTTCAATGTTAAAAACTTTTAACACAGTTTTTGAATATGGAGTTTGTAAAACTTTTTTTTTTTGGAATATGGAGTTTGTAAAACTATGTTATTGCAGAAGCGAATCCTGATTAAATTTAAATACATTGCTCCTTAACAGATTTCAAATTCTTGTCCAGAGAGCTCGCCAAGATTCTTGACAAAAAATTTTTCTTGATAAGAATCCTAGCAAGCTAAACACGCGCTAAACACGCGCCAGGAGCGGTTTCATAGTCTTTTTTGAAATGCTTTATTGTATCCACAACCTTTTTTTATCAATTGAGATACTATTCTGATACCAAACTATCATGAAAGGTTGATTATCAGAGATTGGGCCTGAAACCGAAAGAGTATCTTTGTTGTATTTTTCTGGACCATGTTTAGCTAAAAAGTGTCTTACTTTATTTGTCATTATTAGTCTTATTGAGAGGTCAAAACGAAAAAATTTTAATTTTTTAAATTCAGTTTCATTTTTTGTAACTGGAAATAATGAATCTTGATTTTTTGAAATTTCACTGATAAGAGTCCTCTAAAAAATGGCGATCCTGATGTGTAAATTCTGCTGCAGCAGCAAAAATTGAAGCACTAGTTTAAAAAAAAACAAAAAACGAAAAAGTTATGTTTTTCTAAACTAGTTCTACCCAATACATTTCCGATAACATTACACAAACATGAAGAAATTTTTTTCATAATTTTATTGTAAAAAATGCATTCAATAAAGCCGCGCTCGGGGCGGTTGTCTCCTTTCTTCCCCTAGCTACGCAGCTGGAAACGAGACTTAAGTATGCGAAAAAACGGCAAATAAATGTAAATATAGAGAGAACTTAAACTAGAGTAAAGAGCAACAGCTGACAGTAGTAATTGTAGTAGTAGCAGTAATTTTGGAACAGTTACACACACACACACACACACACACACACACACACACACACACACACACACACACACACACACACACACACACACACACACACACACACAAACAAACACACCTAATTTTCATCGTGTGTCAATTTATTATTAAAATGAAACAAAGCTGGAACTAATTATAAGAGTAACTCATTTCCTAAATAATATAAGTTATGTATTTAATAGTATCCTAAAAGTATAATAGTATCTGAATATGTATTTGTGTTTTTTCAAATCTATTTACTTTGAAATCCAAAACAAAAAGCATTTTTTAACAAAGTTGGTATGAATTTGCAAAACACAAAGATTTTCATTTGCTGCACATCATTTGCATTTTTTGGGACACTGAGATAAATGCATACAGTCAATGCCAAAAAAAAAAACAGTCAAGTATTTTTTTTTTTTTAAATTAAGTAAAATTTAAAAAAAAAAAATAAGAAAAAGTATTAACTGAGTGGTTTTATTTAAAATATGAATATGTAAAGATCATGCTTATACACAAGAATCAGTTGAAAAATACTAAAAAGAAAAAAAAGCACCAAGTTGTTTTTTGAAGAAAGTCAGCATCAAAGCAAAAAACACATTTTATAATGCAATATTAGTTTAACCAATAAAAAAAAAAGTATGTTGTACAGCTACAAATATAAATTATGCAAGATAATTGTTGGCAAAGATATTATATTGTATTATTATTTTGATTGAGTTATTTTCTTGGGATTAAAATCTCTTAAGCTAGTTCTTAGTCATTAGCAACTTTTGCAATGAAAACTGCTTCAATTCTCTGAGGCATACTATTAAAAAGACATGTTGGTAGTAATTTTTCTTAGCTATTCCATGCCTCTTGAATGCAATTGAAAAGACAAGCTTCATCATTACACACTCTTTTTTTAAATTTTATCATTGAGTATTGACCAAAGGTTTTCAATTAAATTTAGGTTTAGTGACTTGGCTACAAATTCAAGGTAAACATGTTATTTTTAACATATGCTTTGTTTTGTTTTGTGGTGTGCTTAAGATCATTATTTTGTAGGCAGTTATTCAATTTTAAAGAGCAGTTAGGATAATACATCTATTTCTCTTTTCCATAGTTTTTCTTTTTCTTTTTCTTTCTATCCAGATTGATGGGCTGCTTTTCATGTATCTTAATACTTCTTTAAAAAATTAGTAATGGTATTCTTTACTCATCCAATCTTGCTCTCAATATCGCTATGAATTACTGTAAATGATGACATCAATTCTTTCTTTATTAATGTCATTCAGGACCTTTTTTATCTTCATATTATGTTTTAATATATCTAATCTAAAAAGTCATAAACTAGCATATTGCATCATAAATACGTATCTGATTTTATATATGTACAGGGTTAGAGATAGGTGAACCCTGCCCACATAAAGTTTATATTTATACTTGAGTGGTTCTTATTGAGAAAAGAACAAAGGAATTAACATATTTAATATTTAAGATTAAAAAAAAAAGGATATATGAAACTAAAATAAAATGTATATACAAAAAGCAAAGATATAGGTTTAAAGTTATATGAAATGCTTTGGTAAATGGTAAAAAGTCAATTTTTCAGCAAAAAACTTGGTCAGTTTTTTTGGCATTGATTGTATATGTTTGTGTGTGTATATATGTGTATGTGTGTGAACATATGTGTATATATATATGTATGTATGTATGTATGTATGTATGTATGTATGTATGTATGTATGTATGTATGTATGTATGTATGTATGTATGTATGTATGTATGTATATATGTATATGTTTATGTAGTATCTGCATAAATATATACTAAGCTCTATGGCAGATGACAAAGAGGTGTTGAGAGAAGTATGGGAAGGTCGTCTGCCAATTTGTTTTAACATAAGTCCTGATGAAATAACAACTGTGGATCAACCTGAACCATGTTACCTACTTGTACCACGTATGAGTTATTTTCCACTTGTGACAGATAAGGTTTTTAGGCATTTTCAAAAAGCAAGTAATCAAGATGATATTGATCAAATGTGGTTAGAATATAATGGGCAACCACTTAAGTGGCATTATCCTATTGGAGTTCTTTATGATTTATATGGAGAAAATGTTTTACCATGGCCTGTAACTCTACATTTTAAAAAGTTTCCTGAGAAAGAAATTATGAAGTGTCATGGTCGAGATGCAGTTGAAGCACATTTTATGTCTGCAGTAAAAGAAGCAGATTCATTGAAGCATCGTTCAGCAGTAATAAATGCCATGAAAAGAAATGACCACAAACAACTCTGGGTAGGGCTTTCCAATGATCGTTATGATCAGTTTTGGTCAATCAATAAACGATTAATGGAAAGAGTGAATAGTGAACCATTTCGTTGTATTCCAATAAGAATACATCAAAGATACAAACCAATGTTGATGAAGTTCTGCAAATCTGTTACAGAGAAAGGAGAATTGAACACATTAGGAAGTTTTTTTCAAACATTTCTTCCTTATGTTTTGAATGAAGATGACCCTAACAGCTATTCTAAAAACTGGAAAGTAATTGTTCAAGGAATAACACCAATGTTGCATACTCCTTTGCAATGGATGAGTGAACACCTTAGTCATCCAGATAACTTTTTGCATATCATCTTAATTGAATTAAGATCTTAATTAGTTTCCACAATCTTTTTTTTCTGCTTTTCTTTTAGTTGAGTAAAATATTTTAAATGTGTAATATAATCTTAAATATATATAGTTGACAATGTAGTGTGTGATTAGTTTCATTGGTTTATTTTATTGGTAAAAAGAATTACAGCTGACTGGGTTTTGTAATTGTGAATGTAAATTTTCTTTTATTCGAGCAAATATTTTTTTCTAAGTTGTTTTTTTTTTAGTTTCAAATAATGTAATCAAAATATAATAAAAATTATATATAACATTAGACCAATAAAAACTTATTATAATCATGGCTATTTTATAAAAACAAATTGTGGTTGTTGAACATTTAGCTTTTTTATAAATTTAAAATAGTTGATTTTTTACCATCTAAGTATTCTGCTTGAACTGAGCTTACTTTGGAGTAATGTTTTCCTTCTGATGCTTTAACTTTTTGAATTTGCTGTGAAGTGCTAAGTTCTTAAGAAAATTTTAAAATACTGTTTCAATTTTAAATAGCTGACATTGTATAAGTAATAAATGCTCATCGTCTTTTTATTCGAACTTAAAATTTCTTTTGTATGTTTTTGAATTTAGTTGAAAATTTGAGTGTTGCTTTTTAAATTTGTTGTTTACTGATTTAAAATGTTTCAATCAAAACAAACTTTAATGTTTAATGAAATATGTAAAGAAAGATGTCCAGCTTTGATAATGAACCAGTTATTATTAGTGAGAAGTTGCTAATTCAATGTGTAAGAGAACAAGGACCAAAAGGAGAAGCTGGTGAAATAGCAAAGAATGAAGAGGTTGACTTCAAAATTGTTAAGGAGTTGGCTTTGGATTTTAAAAGTAACACAAAAAAATCTTTTTAGTTTAATTTTAGGAATTTTCTTTCCTTTCTGTATTGAAATCCAGGGAAAATGATTGACTCATCCATCCTTTATTTTGTCACCACTAACAACCAAAAGGTTAAATTTTTATTCTTTACAGTTTTGGGATTGGAAAAAAATAACTTTGATAAAATTTTCTAAAAATGTTTTTAAAGAATATAGCATTTAAAAGTTTTTTGAATTCTTTTGTAAAATTATTCAGATTCTTTTTTTTTTTTTTCTTAAGGAAACCTTTGAGAGCAAAGCGTTTGATTAATTCTTTAGATATTCTTCGGATTGAAAATTTGTGGGAGTTCACTGGGTTGACCAAGTTGCAACTTGATAATAACATAATTGAGAAAATTGAAGGACTGTCAACACTTATTCATTTAGAATGGCTTGGTATGTGTTAGAAAGTATAGAAAGCAAAAGTTATTATTTGTAATAGATATTCTTTTATGGAAAATGTTCTTGTAAGGAAACAAAATCTCACACATTTTTAATAAATTGCAAGATTTTTAAAACATTCTTGTTTTAAAGATCTTCTAAAGAGTTCCTCTATGCCAACTACAGGGTTATTATTTGTAAATAATTTTATGTTTGTATAAAATGTTCCTTTTCATGAATAGCTTTATAAAACACTTATAAGTAACTCTTAAATGTAGATTTTAGGTACATGTGTTCTGAGATGAAATAAAGTTTTATATTTTAGATTTGTCTTTCAACAATATTGAATATATCGAAGGTCTTGATGAATTAACACAGCTAAAAGATTTAACATTGTTTAATAATAGAATAAGTGAGATCAACAACATGGATACCCTTGAAAACTTGAATGTTCTTTCATTAGGAAATAATAATCTTCAAAACCTTGAAAATGTAAGATCAAATTTAGACATTAAAATGATTTATGATATGACAATTATATTTTGAGTAAATGAAGATCTTGTCATTCTAGATTTTTTTTCTTTTTTACTAGTTAGTTTATTTACGAAAGTTCAAACGATTGAATGCTCTAACCTTGGATGGTAACCCATTATCTAAGAATAATGACTACCATGTTTACACTATAGCTCATCTACCTTCATTAGTTTATTTGGACTATAGGTTAGTAGACTCTGTCAAAAGAGAAGCAGCTATAGAAAAGTATCGAGATGCAATTGATGAGTTAGTTCGTAATGAAGAAGTTTTAGAACAAAAGCTAAAACAAGCAAAAGATGACCAAGCCAGACATATCATAAATCAGGTAAGCTATTTATTTATTTATTTATTTTTTAAAATCTTAATTCTACTAGTAAACACAGTAGAGTTCTAGAAGTTTAACATGCTTTATAAATAGAATATCTTTTATATACAAATTAAATATAACACTTTTAATTAATGCGTTAAGTTTATGAGTGATCTTTAGGTTTTTTGAATGATGTTTTTATACAAATTGTTAGGAAGCATATGTTGATGGTATTGAATGTTTTTTTGAAGATATGTTATCTGAAGATACTGAAGTTTCACATCTTTCTCAACTGCCGGGCGTTGCTGATTTGCTGCAGATTTTCAAGGAAAATTTTACTAAGGTTTGCGAGAAACTTTTTGAATTTGGTTTAGAAGAAAGATCCAAACGAAGATCAGAGACTGCGTTATTTTTTTCATGTTTACATGATGCTAATGAGCAAAACCGAAATGAAAGTGTTAACCACATCGAAAAATTTAAGCAACAAAAAGATCAGGTATTTTGATTGTGGTAAATTCCTTGGTAAATTACATTTCTTAACTTTTATAGAAATAAAAAAAGAAAAAATTTTAAAAAGTTATATAAATAAAAAGTATTATTTCAGTGGCAGGAAAGTATAAAATAAGTTATTATATTGAGGTATTGATTTGGTCTATGAAAACAAAAGATAATCTCTTATTTACAACATTTAGAGCTTTAATTGATTCAAATTTAAGATAATCATTAGTTTTCAAAATTCAAAAGGAATCTTCATCCAATTAACTTCTGGTTTTCCATGTCCTTGCATGTCAAACACAAGCCACAAGTTTTCTATTATACATGACACTAAATTTGGGAGTTTGCTTTTCATAAAAGCTGAGATTTTTAAGACTATTTGCATTTAGCATCAGTTGGAGTATTTTATAGCCACAATATGGCTCAGTCAGAGCAAAAATTACTAAACTTTTGTCAAGATAACTTAGGATTGAGGTAGCCATAGGCTGTGCACCATAAAAGTTCTACTCATCAAATTTCTCTATCTGTGATTGGTTATTTATCCTTTAGCAGAGCTGAACACTAACTAGCCGAAAAAAGCCTTGTTAAATCATGACAATAGATACTTAATAAAAGATAATTCAAAATTGTTTAATATTTAAGGAAAAATCAATCAGAAAAATGGTAAAAAGAGTGAAAATTGACCTTTTCAGCCAATCTGTAACTCTTTAGGGAGTTCAAAATAAAAACTACATTTTCTTCAAGAACTCTATTATATCCTGTTTTTTTCACTAGACCATCAATTTTTGCTAAATCTGCAACACCAGAGTTGGAGAAACAACCCCAAACCATGATAGGTTGACACCACGCACTCTTATAGCATCTTTTATTTGTTACTTTGGCAAATGCACTTTTTGAATCAAATATTTCGAACTTTAATTTGTCACTTTAAAGTACTTTTTCAAAGTCTTCTTCATTCATGGTAAATAAGACTCCATTTTAGTCTTTTTTCTAATTTTGAGGTTGAATTAATGGTTTTCTGACAGCAGCTCAACAAAACAGATTAGATTTTTTGTAGACATTTTTTATATGTGATAAGTGATACAGGTTTATTCCAAGTTTTGTTTACCTAAGCATGAATTTCTGGTGCTATGAGTTATCTGTGTTATTCTCTTCTTACAACAATAATCTACTCTTTTCTTGTTGTAACATTTGGCATTTCTGACCTAGGAAATTAATCATGAACTCTAATTTATCTGTAACCTTGTATCACAAGATGAGCGCATTGCTGTAATAGTTCACTCAGATTTTTTTTCATTGTGTAATAATAAATAGCAGATCACTTTTTGACATTTGTTTTGCAAACTTTTCTCTATTTTTGTAATGTTTACTTTAAATAAATTGAAGACTGTAGTGGTGTGTATGGTGTAAAAGCTGTATAATTAAAAAATAAATGCAATATTTAAGTATGAGAAACTTATATTTAAAATTGATTTAATTAATCAATAAGCAACAGTAAAGCAGAGATAACACTCAATGGTCAAATTGATAACTTTAGACAATTTTGCATATCTTATTAGTTTTTTTTTTCTCCATATAGTTTTAGAAAATTTATATACTTAAACATATTTTTCAAGTGGTCTTAAATCTAGTTGACAGTGTACATGTATGTATGTATGTATGTATGTATGTATGTATGTATGTATGTATGTATGTATGTATGTATGTATGTATGTATGTATGTATGTATGTATGTATGTATGTATGTATGTAATGTATATCATTAAAGTTATGTCAGAATCTCTATGAGAGCTTGTAGAGTTTTAAGTTTTTTATTTGAATAAAAAGTTCTACTTTGCACTATGTTTTATAAATGTTAAATAAAATTCTGTTCAGACATTTACAGAGTTGCTTACCATAACAGAACAAGAAAAAGTTGAAATGCATCTTACTGAACTTTCTGAATCAATCACCCAGCTTTGGGATGTATTGATGAATTTGGAAATACAGTTGGTTGATCAATTAGAGGTAATTTATTTATTTTGAATAGACCATTTCAAAAAATGTATTATCTTTCTATGATTATCAGCTTTGCATCTCTTTTTATTATCATTATTGTTCATATTTAAAGATGGATTATATATAAAATCATATATTCTCAGGAAACCATCAAAGATTTTGAAAGAAACATGCTTGATATGGCTGGGGCGTTCATTGAAAATGTTCAGCAAATGTAATTTTTCACTATTTTGTGTAAATAATGCTTTATTTTCTAATATCTTTTATTGTTTTTTGAACTTATTTTATTTAGTGTTAATCAATTACGTGAGCTGGAAAGTAAACATCACGAAAAATTGTCTGAAATCGCCGTTACGACTCTAGAAAAGTTAATGAAGAATGAACTTGACGTAGAAATCTCGGAGGATATCAAATTTGTAAAATAATTAACGTTTTTTTTTTAACATACTGCTTTAGGAATGTCAGTTAAAGTAACTAATTTCTTTTAGCTTTTCGTTGATAAAGACACGATTATGAATGCTGTGTCAGCCTCTCACGATTCCCATGTTTTTAAAATCGATTGTAAGGTATGCTTTTCGTTTAAAGTAAAGTCACTTTTACTTATTAAACAGATTTTATTTCATGGTCAAGTTTTTGATGTATAAGATACCTTTTTGTTTTTGATCTGTAGGAAGACGACATTGTCACACGTGTAAATACAGATATTCGTAATCTGATTGAGAGCGTTCACGCTGACGAAATAAAACGCAATCGTTTGCGTGTGTGCGAGATCAATTATCTGCTTGATCATTATCGAGATGAAATTGATTCATTTGATGGTGTAAATGAGTTTTAACCTAGGGAACATTGTAAATTTTATTTTCAATATTAATAAGCTGATCCTTTTAAAAATATAATATTAAAGTTATATATTTGTAGAAATTTGTTAATCATGTACAAAATCAAAATTTAGTATTTATGAATTTAAAAGTTAGATATTTTTTAAATATAGTTACAACAATTTAACTTCGTTTTCTTGACTCGTTTATTTTTTCGCCCGCATTTTTTTTTTTTTTTTTTTGCATATATTTTTTACCGATTCCCCTTACCCATCTAATTTACTTAGTAAATTGAGTTTGCTTCATTTTTTATGTCTCTCAAAGTTTAAGAAGAAGGAGCTTCAAAGGAGTTTTAAAGAAGGAGCTGATAATTAGACGTACATTTTAGTTTAAGAAGAAGGAGCTGACAATTAGACGTACATTTTTATCTGCAGCGAACTTTTTGTGAAGATTGTTTTCTTATTTCCAACTTTTTCTTCGTTTTTCTTGCATTTTCTTTAGAATAATGGATCATATATTTTACAGGGGAAAAATATCAAAGAGCTTAACTTTTCCCATGCTAATATTTAATTAAGTTCTTCATTGAAGTTGCTTTTACAATGAACTATTTTAATATGAAATAGAATGGTTTTAAGAATTTCGTCCATTTTTTTTCGTCAATTTTGGGGCTGTTAATCTCAAAAATGGGATTATATTTTGATTTATCAAGGTCAACGGTTTGTCGAATTGTGAAGAAATATCGATCTACTGGAAGTTTAGAAAACAAGAAAGGTTTAGGAACAACTAACGAACAACTAGTGAATGAGATTACAGAAAACTCATTACATACCGTTGACTGGTGTTACTTTGCACAACTGTGGTGACAAAGTTACCTACGATTGTGCAAACACTGTTACACAAGTCAAAAATGTTGTACCTTAGGCAGTTAAAATTGTGAACTACTGCTGTAACTCATTTTAGAACAGTATAGTTGCCATAAAGTATCAACATAAAAATCGCTAAAAAAAAAACAGCCATTTTTAACTCTATTTCTATTTTTATTACGACACAAATCGTTTTTTTTAAACAGAAAATCTATAAAAATTATTTCCTTTTACTTGTGCGGTAGATCACAAACTTAAATAGATCACGTACTAAAGTAGATAACAAACTTAAATAGATCACGTACTAAAGTAAATCACAAACTTAAATAGATCACGTACTAAAGTAGATCACGATCTTAAAGATGAGTAATTGTTTATCTATGGATTGTAGAGCTGTGCGAGATTTTTATCTTATCTTAAATTCGATCGAGTTCGAGTTTGAGATTACTAAACAAACTAGTGAAAGTTTAAATTTAATTCATTTAAAATCTCATCATCAGCAAACCATACTTATCCTAATGCTAAAAGTCTACAAAGTTTTATGAAGAAAGGTAAGTTCTTCTACATGCTCTAATGAAAGACGGCAGCGTTTAATGGAAACGATGTTCCCAGATGTTGACTTCAGACGCTCTGAATTGACAATGGTCGCTGGGATTGCCAGAAGTGACCGAGCAAGCTAAGCAAGACAAAAAAATCAACTTTTATTTTGCCTCCACCATGTCACAACCATTGCGCCCAGTTGCCATATCTTTCAAGTATGTCTTCACATCATCATCAAGCGCACTCGTACTTGACACATCAGCATCAGCAACATTGTCGTTGGTTTCAGTTGCTGTCATCATGTTATCGAGGGATTCCCACAAGCCTGTTGATTGTGTTTCTATTGTAGACTCCGTCACTGAGTGCTGAGACTGAACTGGTTTTGGTCCTGAAACTAGTACTGTTAGAAGTTCATTGAGTAATTTACGAAGCTTTGATAAGTTGGCCGCCAGCTTCTCAGGTTGTTTGCAGTAAAGTGACTTGTACCTAGGATCTACCAGTGTGCAAACTGCATCTGGCTGAACCTAATAAAATATTACAGAAACTGTTAAATAATTCAAGGAATATAGATAACTAAATATTAATATATTAGATGAGTCTGACCATGGTCGTAATGCAATTGAAGTTAAAGAAAGCTTTATGTGGAAATAGGTAACTAAAAATTAGTACCTGATTGATAATGGTAGTGAATGTCGAAAAAGGATTGATAAAACACTCAAATAAACAATAACATACTGAGTCTCAGTATATAAATAATAATTTATGTTACCTCGTGAAAAGAAGGAAACCTTCTTTCTAAAGATGCCACAAGTCTCCGCGCTAGTGAAATTCCAGAGCTTCTGTTTGCAATATCACTGATGAAACCTTGCAATTTCTGGTGTAATCCATGTAGAGCTGGTATTTTCATAGATAACGTTGGGTAACTTTCACCACACAACTCTCTGCTAGCCTGTTCAAAAGGAGTTAAAATCTTTACATAACCCTCGGCGAGTTTCCATTCATTCGTAGTGAGATTCTCCACCTTACCAGTTAATGCGATTTCGGCTAATAAGGGCGTTTTCACTTGCATAAGGCGTTGAATCATGCAATAGTCAGAATTCCAACATATTGATTATGAGCCCACTTTCATCTCTTTTTAAATGCCTTTGTTGTGCATACAGCAATTGAGATGATTGAATACTGTGATGGTAGTGCGAGGCGATTTTTTTAGATTTCGCTATCATACTAATCATGCCTTCAATTTCGGTTACAACATCATTAATTGATGATTGAAGTGTATGAGCAAAGCAAGGTAAGTCCGTAAAGTTTTGGTACATGTTCATGGCCATGTTTTGGTACATGTTCATGGCCGTTCATGGCAGTTTTGGTACATGTTCATAGCCGTTTTTTGAGACAATGTCTCTACGAACGTATATTGTTACTGCTCTTGGTAGTGACTAATCTTCAATTGACTTCTCAAGAGATTATAATATTGATTCGCCCGTATGTGACACAGCCACAAACGGTTTGTTCTCCAGTGTACATGATCGCATTTTAAAATCAGCAGTTAAATATATCAAACAAAATGGTATATAGGAATTCAGTGCGCGAGAAGACCACATGTCTGTGGAAAAGCAATATGATGGCATGCCAACAAACTCATTAGTAATGCGATCAATTATTTCTCGTTTCAAATTTTTATACATAGTCGGCACAATACCGTGAGAAAAAGTGTTCCTGCTCGGAATATGATACTGAGGAACAACCAATTTCATAACTGACTGAAAACCTTGTCCTTCTACGAAATCGTACGGCAGGTAATCTGAAGCCAACATGCGCCAAATTGCTCGTCTTAATTCTTTAGCTTTTTCGTGATCAGAGGTCCATGCTGTTTTCTTAGTCCACAGATCTGTGATACTTACTGACAGTTGTTTTCCATCTTTATTTTCTTCCTTTTTCATTCTTTTTGCTTCTTGTGCCTTTTTATCACCCTCTGCTGATTCCTTCTTATGATAACTTCTCAGGTGAGTAGGGGAGTTGGGGGCTCTTTGATCTGTGGGGCAGCTTGATCTTTTAGCGCTAGATTATCTATTTATAAATATATCTGCGTGACGTCATAAGTTACTATCAGCATATCGCGAGGTTAGAATTATTTTGTTCTATCTCCCATTTTAAAATTTGGGAGAATATGAGTTATTAATTTTAAATAGTAATAATTACATTTAAAATACGCTTTATTTTATAAATTTTTTTTCTAAATAATTTGCTTAAACATAAATTGTTTAAAGCATAAGTTATAATTTCTTTAAAAATTAAAGCTAAAGTTTTAAATAATTTTTACTTTTAGAAAAATCAAAAACTTTCTCCCAACTTTTAAATTTGGAGATAGAACAAAATAATTCTAACCTCGCGATATACTTCCGGCTAATTATTTTCGTTGTTGTTTTGTCAAAATATCGATTTTACGAATTTTAAGAAAAGTTTGATTTTCACGATAAAAAGTAAATTTGATAAACATGAGAATTATTCATATATTTTTATTGCTATGTTAAATATTTGTAAAATATCAACTGCAGTCACTAGGTATTTTATCGACGTATATTTTATGGTATGATTTCGCCGTTGAATGTTATTTATTAGCGAGATATAGCCATTATTACATGATGTATACCTATAGGGGTTCCTTGATCTCTCTTTCACTGGGCTGGTTGATTTGAGGATCAAGGTGCCCCATACTAAATGATACATGTATAATTTGTTGTATTTAATTACGTTAGAATAACTGTTGAAATGCATTCATTGTACAAAGAAAAAATATTCCCATTTGCTAAATAAATAAAATTAATAATAAAAAATAAAAAGATAAATTATTTTCATCAAGATGTAGTAATAATACTCGATTTAATTTTGTTGAAATTTTGATAGACATAAATATGTATCAGCTACCGCTGGATTTGAAACTGTCAATACGAAAGGTCAAACATTTAAATAAGATGATTGCAAACAAGAATAATTTTTTGTCTTACGTTTTCCATGCTGTTCACATTGAAGAAAAAGATCGGGCTATTGAGCAGTGGTGCACGCTTGGTGTCGGAGTTCGATACCCGTGCGTAGCAGACGCTTGGTCAATTTATTCTGAGCGTCTGTATTTGTAAATAGCTGCTAAATTTATGTCACTGTTTCTCGTTCATTTAGTTTTACGTTGCTTTTCTTCATGTTTAGTTAATGCTGACATTTCATTTTCGATTTTGATTTTTCAGTTTTTGCAAACATTTATGACTATATCTGATGAAAAAACTTGTTCAATAAGCTTTAAATGAGAATCTCTTGGCAGAAATTTGAAGAACCATGTTTTTAATTATGCTTTATTGCCAACTTTTTATCGATTTTGTAAAGAACTGTATATAAGATGAAAGTACCCCATAGTGCAGGTCAAGATACCCCATATATGGGGCACCTTTGTAGGTGATGTTATATAGTTGAGTTCTAGCTAACTAAATATCATTTGGACCAAAATTAGCTTGTTGATTTGAATAAAGAAATAAATATTCTTTTAAAAGTATTGAAAATAGTATTGTTGTCTGCAAGGGTTTTCAAGTAATAAACCTTAAACCAAAAAATGGATCAAGGTGCCCCCATCTCCCTTAAATAAGCCAGTTGTAGATGAAGTAGGACAAGATATTTTTTGACTGCATTTTCCAATTTTACAAAAACCAAAAATAGTATTGTTAATTTTACGTCTTTCAAAATAATTCTAAATAACGCTCCTTACTCTCTCGTCCTCCTGTTTGAAGCGTTTTAATCCTATTTTACAGCAACTTTTTAAATATCGAACTTTAGGTTCGAAATTCGAATTATATTCGATTAAATAAACACACTCGATTCGAGTTTGATTATTAAATAAACTCGAACTCGAATTCAAAACTTCGAGTTTCGCACATCTCTAATGGATTGATATGGATTCTTTTTAAACAAACTTTATTAAATAAAAACGATAAAAACATTTAACAAGCTGATGGTTTAATGATTATTCCAGAGCGCAGTCACCATTCACTTCAAGAGCTGCTTCCCTTTAACTTGCAGACGGTCGATTCCATGGACAAAGCAGTCATGGTTTTTGGATGGAATCCACACTTCGACTTTGGGTAATAAGTCATCAAAATTTTTCAACAATCATTTGATGTAATAGCCTGTGGGAGCTTCGGTCCGTGAATATAGCAGATATGAAAGCAGTTCCCATCCTTTATTGGCAATCAATTTGACTATTGTGATGGAAGACAATGTAGTTCTTTTTCTTGGTCGTTCGCAGCGTGAAAGTGGTCAAGTTGAGCCAGAGAGGCGTCACTGTTCATGGTAAACTGTCGCTAGCCATTTTTTGCGAAATCCACCACTGTTGACGCTTATCGTTTTCATTTTACCAATAATAAATACCATTTGAGATGATTTCCCAGCGGATGATTTCGCTTCTGTCCCATCATACAAACCAGGTAGCCTTCTTACAATGAAGAACATCTTTAAGCATTTCTTTTGAAGAAACACTTAGCAATACGTAAGCCTTCTATTTTTTTTTTTTTTTTAACGTTTTTTAAGAGCACTCATAATTCATCACCCGTGACAACAAATCTGTAAAAGGCGGAGACATTCAGCTTAGTTATTTTTGGAGAGTTCGTTAGGAACCCATGCAATCAAATTCCATACTTTTCCAAGCTTTTTGAGACAACGAACGTTCGTGGATTGCTTGATATTGAAGTCGTAGGCTAGCATTTGCGTCGTCAGGCTTTCGTTCTCTTCCACGGTCGCTAGAAGGGCTTGTTCGTTGAAGTCCAATGTTTGTCCTCTTTCTTCTTCATCTGCAAAGTTTGGGTCGCCCGTTTTGAAACTCTTAAACCATCTTTCAATTTAGCTTTTGGTGATTACTTCCTCGCTGAAAAGTTCGTTGTGATCATGAAACAACTTCGTCTCTCTCAAAGTGGTAAGCATAATGTGGTGAATATGAGCATGATTTTCAACACACATTTTTACTAACTGTAACAAATAGAAAAAAATATTACAAAAAAGCAAACAAAGCACCAATTTTTTCAACGAAAAAAAGACGCGAATAAAGTCACAAAAGTTATGCATGAAATCTATATTAGCATTTTTGTATCTAAAGTACATATTGGTAGAATGTGGGATTACTTTGCAAATGCGTAAATTAACCCCAAAGGATGATGCGTCACAAAAGGAAAGTTTGGGCCAGAGCATTCCGCAACTATATAAAGGAAGACTTCTCGGGGATCTAACATGCAGATGTTAATAATAGTGCAAAAGTTTATAAACAATTCTATAATAAAGTTTCATTAAGAAAAATGTATTTATGTTAAAATTAACTTATTGGATATAATATTTAACTTTACTTGAATTTAAAAAATTATGGCAAAATCAGTAACCGTTTAGAGAAAAGAAAAATTTAGTAATACTTGCGGTAGAGATGAAGATTCTATATAAGCGAATTTCTGAGCTTTATGATGTGGCTAAATCAACAATTAGCGTGCTAGGTAAGAGATATAGAAACCATAAGACACTTGAAAACAAGCATTGTTCAGGCAGGCCAAAGATAATTACAGAATATCAAGACAGATCTTTGGTAAGAAAGTCAAAACAAGCTGAAGTTAAAGTGCTATTGAATTAAATAGCATTTTGAGCAATAAATATGTTAAGTGCAGCGTAGATACTACAAAATATCGCCTGCGTCAGCATAATATGTTCGGTCAAGAAATCATTAATATTGTTAAATAATCGCTCAGCGCAAATGAAGTTTGCAAAAAATCATATGCATTGGACTTCAAATGAATGGTCAAAAGTCTTATTCAGTGACGAATCAAAGTTTTGTATGTTTGGTAGCAATAGTATCAAATACATGAGACGTCCGAAAGATGAAAGACTTGCTCCTAAGTATCAAATGCCAACAGTTAAAATTGGTGGGGGCAAATAATGGTTTGGGATCTTTTTATATTTAGATTATATTTAGATATAATCGATGCGATGAAGTCGATCAATAGAATCATGACAGAAAGTTAATCAATGCATTGATTACATCTAATTATATGCAAATCGATGCATCAAGCTATATTTAGATATATTCAAGAATGTTATGCTGCCACATGGAAAAGACAAAATGCCTCGTGGTTGCGTTTTCCAGTAAGACAACGATCTAAAACACCGTGCAAATTTTGATCAAAAATAAAAAATTCAAAAATTATTTCAATTTGAAAAAAATTCTTATTTCAGACTGACCTTCTCAAAACTCAGATTTAAATCCAACAGAACATCTTTGGGAATATTTGGATCGTCAATTGAAAGGCGAAAAACTGACCAATAAAAATGATTTAGTCCAGGTGCTTTGGAATTGTTGGGCAAATATCCCCATAGATGTTCTGATCAACTTAGTTGACTCTGTACTTTGTTGTTGTTAAGCAATGTTAAAGTCTAGAGGCTATCCAACAAAATGCTAATTTTTTTCATTTGTTTATAAACTTCTGAACGATTATGTTTTCAATAAAATTTGAATTTCTCCCTTCCGTTATAAAATATGGAAAAGACAAAATGCCCCCTTTTTTTTAGAGGCTTGAGAACGCTGCATTATTTGTGCCAGTAACCTCATATGATCAATTGTTATTTTTGTTTATATGGCTCCAATAAAAATTGTTTTGGAGCTCCTAGAGCTCCAGACCTTATCATAAGCACTATCAAAAGAAATAGTGCTTATTTATAAATTTGTCAAACTAAGTCTCAAAGCTGTTTTCCTCCAAAATGTAAATACCTATTCATCAATTCCAATTGAACAATAGGAAGCATTTTTTTAGAGGAAATAGCATATAGAGTTTAGGCAGCAAGTATTTAGAGAGCATAAGGATAGAAAAGTTGAAAAGATAGATATGCTATTGGTATGTACAGAAGATATGCTATTGGTATGTACAGCTATTTACAAAAGTTTAAACGATTCCAGAATTTTTATCAATTATGTTTGGTATTTGTTTAATAAAAAAAAAAACTGTACAATGATATTGAATTATTTTATTTACTAAAGAAAAAGTAATTAGCTTTAAAATGAATATGAACATATAATAAAAATTTTAATATTTAGTTAGAAAAAAACAAAACATCATATAGAAAAAATGAAAAAAAAAAAGCAAAATTAATATTTAAAGTGTCCTCCTTTGTTTTTATAGCAAAGATAAACTCGTTTATGCATTGATTCAACTAATTTCATGCACATCACGTGAGATACCTTCAGCCAGTACTCATTCAAAAGTTGCTTCAAATGCTGAGTATTGAATTTCATGGTATGTCAGTTGAATGTCGATCCAAGACCAAATATTTTCAATTGGGTTGAGATGTGGTGATCTAGGGCACCAGGGCATCACATTGAACTTTTTTTTCAAAAAATATTCTTTGATTGAGTGAGCTGTGTGAGCTGAAGCCCCGTCTTGTTGAAAGATGAACTGCTTGCTTCTGCCATGCAAGTGTCTGATTGATGGAACTAAACACGTTTCCAATGTGTTCTTGTAGGTGTATTGATTAATTCGCCCTTCGTACAGCTCACAGAAGCCTATACCTTTGTGAGAAAAACATTCCCAGATGCCAACCGAACCTCCACTGCCTTGTCGACGATGTTGCGAAAACCTGTCTGAATATTTCTCAGTTGCAAATCTTTTGACATAGATTCTTCCCTTGCGGTTTACGATTTGAAAATTAGCATCATCAATCCAAATAACTTTTGCCCACTACAGACCAGTCCAGACTTTCTTTGGACCACACTCGTCGTTTACTTTTGTCCGTGATTGAAAGAATAGGTTTTCTAGCAGCTATGTATGTTCCAATACCTTCGTCTAACAATGTTCGTCTCACGAGCTTTCTGCTAACTTTTGGATTATTTTTTGACTCGTTGAATATTTGTGCTAGCTTTTTGTAGATGAGTCTGGGGTTTTCTCTTCTCATTCTGAATATACCACTTTTGTCACGGTTGCTGAGTTTGGATGGTCTCCCAGTACGCGGCATGTCGGAGACGTCCTTGGTAAGTTCCCAGGTTTTGATGGTTTTTCGAACGCATTATTCAGAAACGTGAAGTATTTGCCTATTTGAACGTGTGATTTTTTGTCCTCGCCTTGATCTCACTAGAAACTGATTTTCGACCCATTTGCACGCAATTGAAATTAATTTGAAATTCACAATATTTCAAGTTGATTTTTAATGAATTAAAAGCTGCCTGATGATGTTGTGATGAATTTTTTGATTGAAAAACTACTCATTTTAACTTTAAAAGTAAAAAAAAATTCGCACCGGATTTATCAATTAATTAGTAAATAATTGATCATAAATAAAATCGTTTAAACTTTTGTGACACCTCTCAATTTGTATCACCTACCTTTTAATGAAATTTCTGAGTAAACAGTGATGAGTCGAAACCTACTTTCTTTTATTCTTTTAACAAATAACCTGTTTACCAAATTGGAAAAAAAAATTATTTTGATATCTATTTCCGTTAGATTTCTTTCAAGGAAACCGAATATTAGATCTTAAAATTTTGTAATCGTTTAAACTTTCGTGAATAGCTGTATTTGTAAAAATGCATTTTTTCCCTTCTCTTAAGTTTTTTGTCTGCTTATTTTGGAGGCATAAGTGATGTTGAAATTTCTTACAAGATAAAACCACAGTAGAAAAGCGTTATAATGGGAAATAAATACCACAATGTTGGCTAATTACTGTTGGACACTGAGGTGACGGATTTCTAAAACTGAAAATAATTTAACATTAAACTTTGAAAGATTGCTTTCTTATTATATTCACCATTCTTGATCAAACGGTTGATTACTCACAGAAAATTCATTTTTTTGGTTTTGAAATCAAAGTTCTTCCCTCTCTTCTTTACACAACAAAGTTCTGTAGAGTTCCTTACACAACAATGTTCTCTAAAGTTCCTTCCTGAGAATATCCCTGTTACAAACTTTAGAAACTTTTTTTTTGGTAGATATTAAAGCTAATCCATCTCAGTCGATGTTAAAACACTTTCAATTAATATTTGGGGCATTCTACGTCAAGTGGAACCACCCATCCGACGTCACCGACTTGGATTTTGATGAAAATTGACTCACATGTTGGGCATATGAACAGAAGAAAAACATGTTAACTTTTTTGACTTAGATCAGTTATTTCCTGAGGTACCTTTCAAAGTTTTCACCTTTTCACTTGACCTTGGTTATTTAAAAAGTCATAACTTTTTTGCTTATACTTAGGAAGTTGATTTTGGTGGCAAACAGAAGCTCTTGCACAGACGAACAACTTTGTGTCTATACAAAAAAAGTGATAAATTCAATAGAAAAAAAGTTATTGGTCATTAGACCTTTGACCCTGGTTAATGGCAAAGGTCATAATTTATTTTTTACACATTGCTTTTTCTATTGTGGATGTCCCATAAAAAAATGTTTTTGGGATTCCCATAAATAGCTTTGGGAATAATATTAAAGTATAAATAGGTTCTAAAAATTTAATATTTATTGGCCTCACAAATGCAACATTTTGATGTCATTTTCTGTAAATAGCCTATTGTAGATATATATTATTAACTATTTCCTTTTTCTACAGTAGTTTGTATACATACTAACTCAGTATTAAATTACATGAGGCTTAAAGGTGTATATATATATATATATATATATATATATATATATATATATATATATATATATATATATATATAGCTTTAATCCTCATATAATTTAATACTGACTTAGTATGTATATATAGTACTAAGTCAGTATTAAATTATATTAGGCTTATGACCTTTGCCATCAACCAGGGTCAAAGGTCTAATGACCAATAACTTTTTTTCTATTGAATTTATCACTTTTTTTGTATAGACACAAAGTTGTTCGTCTGTGCAAGAGCTTCTGTTTGCCACCAAAATCAACTTCCTAAGTATAAGCAAAAAAGTTATGACTTTTTAAATAACCAAGGTTAATTGAAAAGGTGAAAACTTTGAAAGGTACCTCAGGAAATAACTGATCTAAGTCAAAAAAGTTAACATGTTTTTCTTCTGTCCATATGCCCAACATGTGTGTCAATTTTCATCAAAATCCAAGTCGGTGACATCAGATGGGTGGTTCCACTTGACGTAGAATGACCCATTTCCTTCTTTATGTTTTTTTATGAAAACTTGTTTTTTTTTCTTTTATAATTAAACATTTCCTTTTTTTTTTTTTTTTGTTAAAAATTAGCTTTAGGTAATAAAAATTTCTATTAAAGAATCCACAAAAGGTATTTTCATGCTAATGCCCAATGCAGATGGTATATTAATTTTTTAAAAAGTTTAAGCAAAAAAAAATTAAATAAAAAAAGAAGAGACTTAAGCTTAAGTGCAAGAATCAAACTAAAAATTTCAATTCACACTTCCAATTTCAAGCTTGATTGCAATCAAGCCTTACTTTATCACAAATTCTTTTTTTTCTTCTTGTGGTGATTGGAAAAATTTGAAATTAACTAAGCAAGTAAGTTATAAAAATATCTAGTTACTTAAATTTTAGTGTTCATAGTGTCTAGCCTAATGTACTGAGTTAAAATTGCAGTGAATCTATATAACTGATACCATAAGACTATACATATAAGTAGTCCTAATAAAATAGTATTTTATTATAAAATAGTTTCACAAAAAAAAGAAAAAAAAAAGCGACTGGTAAAAAGCTAACTATAATTATAAAATATTAGCTGATGTATATAATATATTTAATGTAAAACATATTACATACTTACTAAAGTAAAACTAAGAAGCTCAATACTTAGTAAAATTTCTTTTTCGGTAAGCTAACCGAGCTTTGAGTTTGGCAGTTTGTTTTTTGAAGAACAATTCTATTTTATCACCCTTATTTTGAATTTTTGCTTCTTCATCCATTTCAAAATCATGATTTAACAGCTCGGATTGGGGAATATGCGATTTACTCAATACTTCTTTTAGCTCATCCTCTGGAAACTGTTCTATATATTTATCATACTTGCACTTGTCAAAGACCCCCTGCTCGTTTAAAAATATTCCACTTATTTTATTCCAGTCCCCGATACTTTTTCCCTCGTTATTTAAGCTATCTTTTAAATCATTTAACTCTGGATTATCTAAATCATTTCGAATAGTAATTGGCTGGACAACTATTAACCTCTTAATCAACTGCAGTCTTTCGTTTACTTGAGGTGTATTTTTTAAAACAACCTTTGTGTAACGTTTAACTAAACCAAGTTCTTTTAAACATCTTTTTTCCCAATAGGGACGATTAATACCACTTCCCACTAAAGTAACCAAATGTAATTTATGAGGAACGTGGTTCGCTAGTTTCGCTATGTTTGCCGCCATTGATTTTGTAAAAGTAAAACCAATAAAAACAACAAATTCGTGAACTAAACACAACCCGAAATAAGAATGGCGGGTCGAGAAAGAGTATCATCATTTCGTAAAGCTAACATTCAACTAGATCAATCAACATTTCTTCCTGGAAAAGTCCCGTTCGTAGTTCAAAAATTGGCTGCTGTATCTTCAAAGATAAACAGAGATTTATTTAGAAAAGTTCTTCAAGGTTAAGATGGATAATTTAGAATATTAAGTTAAAAAAAAATCATGATGGCTCAGTTAATGTAATTTACATTCATTTTTTCATTATTTTACTATCATTTTAGTGGTTACAAAGGACATTGAGGGAAGCGTTATTATAACAGAAGAAAATTTCGTCAACCTTAAATATTTGTTTGAAAACACGATTCCTGAAGAAAAATTTTTATTACTTTATTCTGGTGTGCTTATGTTGATGAGGTATGCTCTCAAACATCCTCCTGGATCTTTGAAAAAAGAATCTTTCATTTCTGAGCTAGTTGATCTAAGGTATACTATTTGATTTCTCTTCTTTATCTAATATTATTAGTTAAAATTTAGCATTTACTTACATGATTGTGATCAATCACAACCATTTTAGTAAAAGTTGATTTTTATGTAATGGTTCAACTTTTTTTTTAGCAATTCTATTTAAAAATGGATACTGATAGATAATTTTTTGATTTCTAAATTTAGGTCATAAGTATTTTGTTTAAAAAGAAAGATTCTAACCCAGGATGAAAATTTATTAAAAGCTAACTTTTACTAACTTACTTTAACTTACTTTTTTCCACTAGTCATATGGAAAAACTATTAAAAAAATTCTATCATTGGAAGCCTATTTAGGAGTTATTTATTAGTTTTGTAATTTAACTGATTTTTATTGTGTTTTAAAGGCCAGAGTGGCATATTACTGTATGTCTTTTTCATTTTATGTTCACTGGTTAAGGCTCATTTCCTTATTACATATATATAAGTTTATTTAATATCTGCAATAATTAGTTTGAGTAAGTAGATATTTTTTGCTTACTTACTATATTAGTGTCAGAATTGATGTTTACTTAGTGCTGACTCTAATTTTGAAGTTCTTTGCTTGTTGTAATTGCTCAGTAGAGTTTTGAATCCAGCCTTATGTACAGGTAAAAACACAGCTTATACAATGGCAACCTCTATATAGTAAACTATTTCCATTTTATATATACCTTTAGTGCCAATTTTTGATCGCCAATTTGTGATCTTGATAAAAGGAATTGATCAGGCATGTCAATGAATCTTAATAAGTCTCAAATTGATTTAATTACCAGATTTTCCTTATCAAAGAATTTGAAAGTTTGCTTTCAAAAGTTTGCTTTTGAAAGTTTGCTTTTTAAATTACCCTTTTAACTATGATATCTATGCAAATTTTATATCACTCTTACATTTGAAATTTGAAGAGATATTTTAAGATTTTGATTTTACACTTTATTTTTCATACTATAATATACTAAACTAATTATTTCTTTTGATGTTTACATTTTAGAATTTAAAAAGTTTTTTATTATTATTTTTAGACTTAATAAAGAACATGTTGAAGATATTTGCAGCATTGTTTTTAAAGAAAAGTAAGTTTTTCAAACTCTTAAAATGAATCTGATTAAACAAATGATATGAATTTTAACAGAATTTTGTTACAAATAACTACATGTGGTAATAAAAGCTTAAATTTACCAGTAAAATGCCATTACTACAGTAAGGTGATTTTGATCTTCCTATTTTGTTGACATTTATGGATTTCTTGAAAAAGAATTTCTGCAATGAGTAGTTAATGTAGATATTATTTATGCTTCACCTTTTCTGTTTGCAATTGTGACTTAACAGCATTTTTCATAAAATCTTTTTATATACTTTAGACAAAATGCAGTAGAGAAAAAGTTTACTAGTTTTCAACTTCCTTCATTAACATCCTTACGATGGAGAGTAGATGTCACAATATCTACAAGGTTGTTCTTATCTTTAAACTTTTCAACTAATTTTTGTAGATTCTTTAGAGTTAAAATTTTCAATATTAATTTTGTTGTAGTGCTTTAAACCGTGTGTTGCAACCCACTATTTTAATGCAGATAAAAGATAGCAACGAAAAAATAGTTACATTTGAAGTAAGTATCTTAAATGTAAATGTTAATGAGCTTTTATGAAAAATGATTGCTTTGCAAGGGCAAACCTCTCTGATTATTAATTTTACAATCTTTGCAATCTATGGTGACGTTTTTTTTTAACAGTTTTGATTAAAAATCTTTATAAAATTTTGGTCTTAAATTAGAATATATTAACAGTCTAAGTTTTTTTAAATACTTTTTTAGGTTTCTCACGCAAAGTTTCATGAACTAAGATATAACATCGCTTTTCTTCTTAAAGAAATGGAAGACTTGGAAAAGAGGAGCATTTTGAAAATTGAACACTAATCTATTACTTTTTATAAACAAGAATTCAAAATATAGTTTAAATCACACAAAATCCTGATTTTATTGGCGAATGTGATGCTGTTAACATTTTTTGTAAGTGTCATGTCTAAGTACTATATAAAGATTCAAAGGAAAATGAAGTAAATAAGGCTATCTAGTTTTCATACTTAATTTTAAATAAATATATATATATATATATTTTTATTCTTTCAAGTTTATGTAAATTTAAAAAATTATTTGTATATAAATATGAGTTTTTTTTTTCATTAAATAAAACGTCATTTCTTTTGATATTTTTAATCTAAACGTGTAATCATTCTTACAAGATCGAGCATTACTTTTATCAAGTGCTGACAAGCACCATGTCTGCTTATAAACAATCACTTGATTGTTTTGTTTGTTTAGTTTTTGTTTAGTTTTTTTTTTATTTGCAACTTGGTAAAAAAATATTTCTAACGCCTAATTCTATGTAAAAGAAATTTTGATTTTGTTTACAGTTTAGCAAATGTTATAATGGCTACACAAAATCATTTAATAACTATTCATCGTATCGGCGGGGAATATTTTGTTTGGAATGCTGAACATGTTTACGAGCTTCGAGTAAAACACAGAATTTGTGGTGCATTAGTTGGGGCTTTATCCCGAAAACCATGGCAGACTAGTGTAAACTCCTTACCTTTAATGTTGATGCCTGAGGAGGTTACTTTATGTTTAAGTGAAGGTGTTGCTAATTTAGTCTACAATAAGAAAGAGACAGACGCACCTTTTCATAACAAAGATTATATAATTGATTTCTGGAGTAAACGCAACGCAATTGAACATGAACAAATTTGTCTTTTTAAGCGACGGAAAATGGAAAAAGAGCTTATGTTTTACGGAAGCAACAAAAAACTGAAACGAAAAGAACGGAAAAGATTTGCTAAGGGAAAACTTAATGTAGACGAACATTTGAAGGCTGAAGTAAATACCACATTTATAAAAGCAAAAGAAGAAACCATGACAGAAGTTGTTTCCACTTTGGATAATTGTCAAAGTCATTCTTTTCAAAAAGAGGTACCTACCTCCGACCTTATCAATAACGAGACTTTAAAATTTGATGAAAAAGTACAAGATGCTTTACCTGATGTTACAGAAGATGACATAGACTATTATCACAGTTCGGTACGTGTTCATATACCTACAGCGCTAGAAGACCAGACCTGTTTAGAGAAATTAACAATGGATTTTCCTTCAAATTCCAAACAACAATCTTGCAATCTTGTGTTTAAATACTTTTGGAAACTAGGTTATTTTCTGACATCTGCGGCAAAATTTGGCGGTGACTATTTAGTTTACCCAGGTGACCCTTTGAGGTACCATTCTTTTTTTATAGTTCTAGTTAGAGATTGTGAAGATGGCTTTACATCAAAGGATTTAATAAGTTATGGTAGATTAGCTGCTTCAGTTAAGAAAACAGTAGTTCTCTCCCACGTTGATAACGATCAAAACATAAAATGTCTTTCTCTGGAATGGTCAAACATGAAATAAAAATTTTATTACAAAAATTTTATCTGTGGTACATTTAAAAATTTTTTTTGAAGCAGAATTCTTTTTGGTAACAACTAGAAAAGCTAATTAAGATCTAAACGCGTATTTTGTTTAAGCATGCAGTTTTAGTGGGCGCGGGATTATTAATGTAACTTAAAAATGAGTCTAAATTTCTAGTTTAAACGAAAACCCGGTCAAATTATAGAATCCAAATGAAATATTTAAACACTCTTGACAAAAAAAATTTTTTACTTTAATATTTACTGTATTGCGCTGTTGATCCAGTTAATTTTATAATTGAGTTTGAAACTTTCATGTTTGTGTGAGCGCAACTTTAAGAAAAAGTTGCCAAGTCTAAAAAAGCTTTTTCTTTGTCTGTAAATGTTTCTTATACCAGGTGTTGTTGTGGTTTTTATTGCACATGTTCATTTAGTGTTTTGACTTCCATTTCTGAGTCAAGGTTCCCTGGATAGGTTTTGCCTATAATCTTTTGATTTACTTAAATGTTTGTTTCTGGTCTCGGCTCGTTAGTAAAAATCATAAAATTACTAGAATTTAAAAATCATAAAGTTACTAGAATGTTGTCACGACGTCTAAACTTGAACTATCGTCAATTTATCGACGTAAAGAATGGAGTTTCTAGTTTTTATTTGCGAAATCAAATTTTAATTTTAGTTGTGTGACTTTCATTCATTTGTACAGGTGTCTATTTACAGGTGTGTATTTAGATTCGTAATTCTCATAGTTGGATGAGTAATAAAGTTTGAATCGAGTGAAAGTTATAAATCTGTTATCATTTTCTTACGTGACCCTAGTTAAGTTTTTTTTTTTAATTTAATTTCAAGAAGAAACTCAGATCTGTTCATACGGGGATGTCCTCCCATTGGACTGGTTTAAACCACAGTGGACTGAATGATTAACTAAAATTTTTGATTTTAATTTCTTGAAAATAGTTGAATTAAAGTATAATTGTTGAGATAAAAAGTTAAGAATAACACTCTGATTTAAAAAAAAAAAAAAAGAAAAGAAAAGAAAGGTTAAGTTTGATGCACAAAACAAGTCAATATTTTTTGAGACAAAACAGCCAAATGATATTATCTGCTTAACAACAGTCATGTACACATTTTTCGCCGATAAATAAAAAAGTACTTGATATTTTGGTTAAAATTTCAATCTCAAAAAAACTATAAATTTACAAGTCTTTATGAAATTTATACCTTTAGTAAAAGTGTTATCAATTTTATACAATTAATTGATGGATATTACAATGCACCACCCCACCCCCCGCTCTACCCTGATATTTCACTTTGTTCCACGTTCTCTTGAATATGGAAAAATTATGTTGTACAAGAAATATTTACAGTGTTTCTCAATTAAAGCGACATCTTAAAAGCAAAGTACTCATCACTTACACTACCTATAACTGAAAATTCTTTAGGAGCTGCCTTGTTATGCCCCTAAAAAAATACCCTCCTACATTTTGGTCTTTTAATTGCAGGGAACTTTCTAACCAGGTATGTGAAGAAAATGATTTTCTTGTCAAGGGCCCTCACTAATTGCTAAACATTTTCTACTATCCCGGAGGCAAAGGAAGCAACAGTATTTTGTATATCCTGATTGTAGTTCTGTCAAAATGACAATAGTCTTGAAATCAGTATAGGTTTGTTCTCTTCATAGCGGAGACGCTGTAGAATTTCTTTCGGCTTTTAATAAATTTACTTTACCTTGACAGAATGTGCAACAGTGACTGAAAGATATACATTGTCAATCTCAATACCAAGTTTGCTGAACACAAAAAAAACGTTGTAATAGCACAAATCTCCACTTATAGAAAATAGATATATTAAGTCAGAAGTTTGTTTGCGAATAGATGTAATGCTGGCACTAAGTTCCATTCTTGAAATCGAGACACTAGTCGCTCACATTAGTTTTTTGTTAGTTGAAGGTCTCGGATGAGGTTGTTTAATTTTCCTTTCATTACAATATGAAATGTAGATTTTGTGTTAGTCGTTTCATATATCATGAAGTGCAGATGTTTTACCATTTGCTTCATACAGTACGAGGTGTAGATGTTGTGCCACTCGTTTCATATATTACCTATCGCTTCATATTGTCAGGTTAGTATTATTTTGTTCTATCTCCCTTTTTAAACGTTGAAAGAAAGTTCTTGCTTTTTTTCTAAAAGTAAAAATTACTTAAAATTTTACTATTACTTTTTAAAGAAATTATCTAAAGAAAGCAACAATGAAGATGGCAATATTCTATATTAGGCGTTATATGATATATCGTCAGGTTAAAATTATTTTGTTCTATCTCCCATTTTAAACGTTAGGAGAGAATGAATTATTAATTTTAGTAAGTAATGATTACTTTTAAAATACATTTTGTTTTTTAAATTTTCCTTCTAGATTATATGAAATTTCATGTAATGGCGTTTCATATAATGGTATCAGGTGACAAAATGGGGCTGGATGTTAGTGATGGGTGTACAGGTAGTTAAATGTGTAAAGGTTGATTAACTGAAGTCATATTTTCTGTTTGTTTTTTTTTTATTTCAGAAGCAGCAGCTAGATACACGGTCATGTTGTTTTCGCCATAGTTATTGCGAAAGAAAGTCTTCGCCATAAATTAAGTATACAGCCCTGATTAACATGTCATGAAGTAAATATGTAATACCCATGTCTTATCTTATCCACCATAGTTGAAATACAATTTGTAGTGCTTTTTGAGCTTATCCTTGAGGGCCCGTTGATATTTCTTCACCATATATTCATTTCATTTATAACAAAAGTCATCAGGGTGATTCATGCTGCCTCGAGAAACCGTAATAATGAGCAGATAGTAATGATAAGATAATAGAATAAAATTACTGTCTAGTTCCTTGTTATAATAAAACTCTCGGAAATTAAATTTGATATCGTTGAACTTAATAAGTATACTGGTAAAACTTTTTACGCTGGTCAAGAATCTTTTTTCAAAATAAAATTTGCTATTCAGGGAAAAAAGTTATGAGTTAAAAACGGAAACGGAGAACTGTGGAGTTGAATGAAATACGCTAATTAATCACTCATTAAAAGCAACTTTTATTAATTACATCTCTATAAATTTTTCGTATAAATTTTAAATCGATTATTATTAAATCTAATCTAATAGATTTAATAATAATTGATTTAAAATATATACCTCGAAACAACTTACACTCAAAGAAAAAAAGAAAAACCTTACACCGAATAGCAAGTTACGCTTGCTGTGGCCAAAGTATAAAGCGGTGAATTTTCATTTAACAAAACTCCTCAATCATTCAACATACCAGTAGCAACTCTTCACAGGCGTGTCCACGGCATAGGTGAAACAATTGGGAGTGGTTCAAACACGAGATTGTTGCAACAACTTGAATCAACTTTGGTAGATATCCTAATCAAATTATCCGATTGGGGCTATGGTAGAAATTACATTGACGTCATCACACTAGTTACCGACTATTTTCAACACCAAGGTCAATCTCATTTGTTTCCTAATGGTACACCAGGGAGAGATTGTTATAAGTCTTTTATAAACTGGTGGAGTCATAAGTTGAGCATTAGAGCCATAAGCAATAGTTCAGTACTCAGAGCCGCTCGAAAAAAATCCACTATACAGTTGGAAATTGCATCGATAATGCTGGTAATTGTCCTGCTCCAAAAAATCTAAAAAATGTCTGTACAAAGATTGGTGCTTAAGTGGCCCAGACAAAAGTTTCGCATTCAACTCGTTGACACAAAAAAAACGAAAAAATGTAGACGCACCAAGGTTCGAAGGGGAGTGTCTCAATAAACCTGAAATACTCGAGAGATTGAAAGATGCTGAGAGCAAAAAAGCAGCAAAGCAAGCTAAAAAACAACGCAAGCTTAGCTTTAATGACGAGCAGCAAATAAACCAAGCAACAACAGCGACTTCAACATTATTAACAGCTACAAACCAAGTCAAGTGTAAAAAATTCCGTAAAGTTTTAAGCGAATCTTCAACAAACCAAAACATGGAATGATACCAGTGTGAAAATTTAAAATGCAAGGTTTGGCTTTGTCAAACATGCATACCAAAGAGATATCTAAAAGGCGCTGAGTTTTATTGCACCAAAAGTGCCGCACAAGTGACAACTCAGCTCTACCTCTAGTACCTCTCTACAGCTCAACATCATCACAAGAATAAAGTTTTTTTAATTGTTATTATTGGTTGTTTTTTAAATTGTTATATTGGTTGCTTTTTGTTTTTTTTTAGTTAATTGTTGTTTTAATTACACATAGATCTGCGTATTTCATTCTCCCCGAATGTGAGGGTAGAATGAAAACACTTTCTTTTTTTTTTATTAAATAAAGTTTCTTAAAAAACTAAAAACTTCTTTTAATTGATTTGTATATATTTAAATACAGCTCAAATTTCTCTAAAACTTAAAAAAAAAAATTAAAACCTTTTTCCCTTAAAAAAAGATTAATTAAAATTCTTAACTATTTCATTTGACCCCATTTTACTCTATGTTTTTCGAGTTGGAATATTAATAAAACAACAAAACTTTTACTTTTTTTCTCAGTTATTTAGTAAGTTTATTTTAACATTTTAAGGGAATATTTAAAATGTGCATGTAAAATAGATTTCGGAAGAGCCAACCCGTCAGCTTCTGCTTTGGTTCTTGCGCCGGATGAGGGCCCACTATTTTGAGCAATAAAAAAATATTTTTTCGAGCTTTTTTTAGGCCTTAGTAGATAACAATGTATGTAAATAGATAAATATGTATGACTGTTTTTTACCAAAAAAAAACTGTTAAAAAAAAAAAAAAATTCTAAAAAACCGGAATGCTACCCTTTTCTCTTCTTGCAGTCATCCCTGTGTTTCAGAAGCCCTCAATACTTAGGTTGGGCCTTATTCATCCTCTCAAGAAGCGTGATTGAGAGCAAAGCAAGAGATTATCATCTACTTTGCTTTTCATCTGGCCCGTATTAAAAATTAAAAATGCATAATTAAATAATAAATTTTGGGATTTAATTAACTTATACGTATTAATAAAGCTATATAAGTTAAAAATTAGTTTGATTATTAAGCAATAACAATCATTCCTGTTACTATTTTAAATGAAAAAGTTGGCTTTTGAATTCGTATTTAAAAAAACGGCGAATATCTTTTTTTATTGGCCTTTAATATCTTAATCTTAAATTTAATTTGCGTTGGTCAAAAAACGAAACGAGTACATGTTTTATTCATTTTTAACTACGAAATTTCTTATCTACAATAAAGAAAATGGCCTTCAAAAGTGAACTAGCTTTTAATAATAAATTTTTAGGCATTTAAATTTGCTATATGGCTAAACAAGTTCTTTGAGTATATTAGGTATTAATGTTCGATTTCAAGCAAACAAATCAAGTGAATATGATTTATTTGAGTAGTGATGGTAATGTATATGTAATTTATAACCAAAGTATATGTACTAAAAGTTGCTATTTTTCTATTTTCAAAAAAAAAAAGAAAAAAAAAGAAGAATATAGCTCTTAAAATGTCGTCAGTAACACCTGATGCGAGAAGTCGTTATGCTAGTGCATCACCGTTTTTTGCAGATGCTGTCAATCAGAGTTTAGTTCATTTCACAAAGGTACATAAGATTATGATTGAATTTACAAGTAGAATGTCTGCTATTTATAATGAAACTGGTACTTCTATGCTAACTTCTATTGATGGGTTCAGCAAGAAACTTGCAGATGTTAATAGAAGTAAAGTTCAAGGACAAAATGAATCTTATGTAAAATTTGTAATGAGACTCATGGAGCAGTTTGAAGTTCAAGCAAAAGTAATGCAAACTCTAGCAAATAGCTTCACTGATTGTGTTGTCACACCACTGCAAGATGTTGTGGAGAAGAAAAAGGAAATCTGGAGAACTTGTTTTCATTATATTGAGTCTTTTCAACAACAAGTTGTTAAAAAAGAAGATGATTTGGTAAAACGTTACAAAGATTACTCAGATTGTTGTTCTAAATTGAAATCTTCAGATAATAAAAAGTATCAGCTGATGTGCCACAACTCCCATAACACCTACTTACTTCGTCTCTCATCTGTTAATAGCATAAACAATCTTTTATATACACATGTAATACCTCATGTTCTGTACTGTATTGAAGAAAATCAAAGTGAGTTAAATGATTCTCTGCGTCACCATACAAAATATATGTTTTCTGTCCAAAAAGATTCTCTTAAAAAAATCCTAAAATCAGTTGATAAAATTGATAATGCAGCAACAAAAATAGATTTGCTTAGTGATTTAAAAAGATACTCAAAGTCAATGAAATCAAAGGATAAGAGTCCACCTTATCGTAATTTCACTGCAGCCATGCAAGATCTTGGAAAAAGATCTAGTATGAGTCTTGAAAATATGAAAGAGGAGTTTATTGTCAACAAATTTACTCAACCCAATTTACAGCGACGCTTGGCCTCTCTCCAATATCAAACAGGAGAATTAGTTAACACATTATCATCTATGCAATCAAATGAGAACCTTGAAGATGAACTTGCTAGCAAAACAGGTGATCATGCATTAAATGAACTGATAAAACTGCTAAGCATCTGTGACAAAGAAGCTAATTTAAATGTTTTGCTTAAGCAAATGGAGTTATACACATCAGAAGTGATTGATTTTCTTGGTCCAATGCCTGAAAACATTCTTAAAGAAAGGCTCCACACAAATACATCTCCTAATCATGCTAATGAACCTCCTGTATATGGTGAAGGTCAGAAACCTCATGAGTTTGTTGATCCAAAAATTATAAAGCCCATATTTTGTGTTTATTGTAGTAAATTGATTATTTTAACTGGCAGAGGGTTTGTCTGTAAGATTTGTAAAATTAGTGTACATAAAAAGTGTGCATTTAATGTTCCTTTTTGTGAAGGAGTTTCAACCAGAAGTCAGAAGGTATTATCAAAGTCTGTTACAGAGGAGAAAGTTTGTGAAAACTCTGTTGTATATGATTTGATTGATTTAGATGAAGATTTTTATGATGATGATGAATTCAATGATGGGTTGTCAGATTCAGAGGGGGATTTGTTAAGTTTCTCGCAACCTGTTTTGAATCCTTTAAAACCAGCATCTATGCCTTCTTACTCTCCGTCAACCTCTCTGAGTCAGAGCTCCAACATCCAAAAACCTCCAACTTTTTCAAAACCGAGTCTTTTAAAAACTAATCAAGAGCAGCTACCTGATACACCACTTAAGCCAGTTGTTAAACCACCAATATCTAAAAAGCCATCTTTAAATAAAAAGACTTCAGCAAGTAATTTAAAAGAGTTTTGCGTAACTCTGTATGATTTTCAAGCCACTCGCAGTTCTGACATGTCTTTCACTGCTGGTCATCAAATTGAAATAACTGACAGGCAAAACACGGATTGGTGGCATGGAAAACTGGACAAGTTTTCTGGTTACTTTCCTTCAAAATATGTAATGCTGATAAATGAAAATGATCGTGTTTTACGGGCTATTTATACTTTTAAAGCAGAAGGAGACAATGAACTAGCTGTTCAAGAAGGAGATATTGTTGTTTTGTTAAAAGAAAAAGGTGAATGGCTAAAAGTGAAATCCTCAGATGGGGAAGGTCTTGTTCCATCTTCCTATTTAGAATATCTCTTTTAAACTATTTATCAGAAGATTTATGAATGTGTGTTGTGGTAATATTTTAATATTTATACAAAGGAATTTAACTTTCAATATACTGTTTTTATGTGTGTGTGTTTTTTTTCTAATCTAATCTTTTACAAAATCTATCAGTTTAATTAATGTAAGAAATCTTAAGCAATTAACACTTTTAATAGTTTAATGTTGGCTAACAAGCTCTACATTTTTTTTTAATGGCTTAAAATTTTCTGTAAATATGCATAAACATTACAAGTAAAAAATTGCTTATATGCAGAAAAAAGATCTTTTTACATTTGTAAAGAGCATACAGTTTGTTCGTTCTATAACAATTTTAGATTATCTTGTTGATAGTATATAGTTTATTTGCACATATTTAAATGTCACGATTGAAATTGTGTTATATTTTGAAGAAACAATCCTTGACAAACTAGGTCTATTTGTTTTGTTGATCGGTTTTATCACGTCTTCAGGTCGGGTATTACCCGAAGTATTACCCGTAGAAGTACCCGAAAATCGGCTAATTTTATTACCCCGATCATCCTACTAAAATTTTCGCGCGATCGGGTATTTTCGTTAACTTTTTTTTAATTTTCGTTAATTTGATTTTATTTCAATTCTTATAATATCACTTTTATTTCTATTTAACAGTTCCACCACTCCATATAAGTGTTAATTTTTAACTAATTAAAAATTGATGCTTACATGGAGTAGGTGGAACAAATATTCCATATATGTATTAATTTTTAATTAATTAAAAATTGATACTTATATGGAATAGGTGGGATTAATACTCAATTCTCGACAGTTTTTTTTAAGCTTTGTGCTAATAACTCTTAAATAATAAAGTGAAAAAAAATTACATCGTCTTACCTGTTTTTGAAATCGGAACTACCCGTAATCCGGAACTACTCGCTAGTCGGGTAATAATCCGATATCTTGTGCATTTTCCATAACATTTCCTTAAAATATTTAAAATAGTTTTATATATATTTTAGAATATATTTATGACAATTTTAAGGTCATCTCTTTGTTGATTTAATTATGACTATTTTAATACCTTTCATATATATATATATATGAAAGGCATTAAAATAGTCATAATTAAATTCATATATATATATATATATATATATATATATATATATATATATATATATATATATATATGTTATTAGTATTACTATTATTATTATTGTTATTGTATAAACTAAATAACTAGCTTGTAATAAATAGTTTTATTTATCTTATTCATTTAGTTTATAAAATAACAATAATAATATATTCGCTCTACTTATTCTGGAAATATTAACATAATTCCTACAATACTATATATATATATATATATATATATATATATATATATATATATATATATATATATATATATATATATATATATATATATATATATATATATATATATATATATATATATATATGTAATGTATGTATGCATGTATGTATGTATGTAATGTAATGTATGTGATGTATGTATATAAATTTTATTTTAATGTTTCCATTTATTTTATGCCTATTATAAGGCTCATTTTTTATGGCTATTTTGAAATATTTTTCTATAAAATTATTTATGTATAATATTTTTTTCATTTATTTATGCCTATTATAAGGCCGGTTTTTTTAAATTTATTGATGCCTATTTTATTTATTTATGTCTATTTAAGGGCTTTTTTTTTATTTTAAACTATTTTATAAAATAAAGTGAGACCTTTAAATTTTTAAGGCCTTCTCTTTACTATCTTCTTATTTTATTCATATATTTATTTTTTTTATGTTAAGACCTTCTCTTTTTTTACTAGCGGGTAGATAAATTTTGCGAGATCTTGCGAGGAACACCTTGTGAACACTGAAGGACCTTGTTGACAGAGATCCCACACTGCAACCCACACCACCTGAAATCTCATCTGAAAACATTGAGGACGCGGACTTTTTAGATGATGCACCGGCCGAAAAAAAAGTGGATATTTTGGGCTTTTGGTGGGTCAATACAGGCAAATATCCTATGCTTGCACAGCATGCTACGCAAATTTTGGCTATCCCAGTCTTATCTGCCACCTCTGAAAGAGTGCTATCAAGTGCAGAGAACATTTGCACTGTAAGGAGAACAAATTTAAGTATTAACAAAATGGAGCAGCTAGTGTTTATGAAAGAGAACAGTAAATTACTGGATGAAATTTCAGATTTAAAATAGTCAGGCTACTTCTAATTTTGCTAATGCTGAAATTTGAACGTCTTTAGTGCAAATATTCATATTTCAATTCTTTTTTGTTATTTGTAATTCAATGTAATAAATGAATTGAATTGAACTTTTTCAGGTATTTTTCTTTTTCGGGTATTTCTACGGGTACAGGTATGGGGTATTAAAAACTCTCGGGTGTTACCCGATTTAAAAAAAAACAGGTATTTTATAACTTTTGGGTAATTCTCCGATATATTTAAATTCGGGTAATACCCGAAATAACTACCTGGATCCGAGTTCGGGTCTCCAGTCCTTACTAGAATATTTCGTGGAATAAATATTCACGTTCGATGACTTTAAAAATGGCGAATTGATTTTCGTGTTTCATCTTATGATCCAATTCGCAAAATTTACTTTTGGGTTTTATGTTAATTACGAAATAATTAAAGGATTTTCGCTATTTATGTCGGTATTGGAAGAATTCATGTTTTTTTATATTTAAAGAAAGAATAATCACAACAAATGTTTACAAAAAAGTAAAAATAGTAAATAAGTTGCTGGTAGATATACAAGAGCTGCCAATCATACTAGAATTTCTAAATGAAAAAAAATATTGGACTAAAAAATGTAACGAGTTAAAGAAACAATATGATGTGTATATATTTTTTCTGTTTTTATTTTATCTTTTTGTTAGCAAAAAGCATAGTTAAGATATTTCAGTAGAACTCTTGCTCTTTACTATTCCATTCATCTTAACGCCATTTCTATTTAAAAAGAAAACACACTTTTAGACAACAACACACCTCCAATGCCGTGTATAGAATAATAAATGGAACGCTATTACCAAGCACTTTTGTGATTTTACCGCTGTATTTGGTAACATTTTTTTCTTGAATTTAGCAGATTTCTTAAGGGTAAAATCTAGTAGCTGAATAATGTGAGTTATTTGCTGGTACGAGTACAGTGAGGATGTTGTTTTCTTATCACCTATTAATAACTTGTTACGTCATTTATCCTCTAAATACGTCAAATATTATCAAAACATTTTGTATTTGTTCCAAATTGAGTCTTTTAGATTCCTTTTCGATTCAACTTTTTCCTTTCAGATTAAAAGTAACTTATCACATATTCATTCAGCATTTTTAACGATTTTTCAGTGTTATTCAAATGTTTATGATTTACATCAAGTTAAATCAGATCAGGAAATTTTACTTTTTCATGATCCAACAGTAATAGTGGTACAAAAAAAAGATGGAAAGGTTTTTTAGAAACCATAGGGTTATAAAGGGTCTAGAAGGATTTGCTACAATCACTTCAATACCGTTAAAAAAAATTTTTCCCTAATTGTTTGAATATATTTTATATTACAAACTGTTTTCCTGAAAATAAAATGCTACTTTAAAAGTGCATGCAGTTGTTTGCATCTATTGGATTTTGATAATTAGATTTGAGTGTTTGCCCAGTCTAATAACCTAAGCCTACAGAATAAAAGAAGTGCAAAAGAAATTCAGGTTAATTGTTTACTTTAAAAGGAAAGATTTGGGGAAACAATATTTGTCCATTGTTTTGCTTTTTCTAAAGTTTATACCATTAGCCATCCATTATATACCATCTGCCATTGTCTGCCATCAGCTATTCATTCGTTGTACAATCTGCACAAAGATTCTAATGGTCAGCTTTTTTAAAGTTAGGATATGAGTTAATGTTTAATGGTCAGCTTTACTAGAGTTAGGATATGAGGTAATGTAAATTGGACAAGGGTGCTTTGATGTTGCAGCTTGTTTTTCAACCATTTGTAGCAAAACCTTTAAATCTTCAGATTCTGTGTTATCTAAGGAAAAATTATTTAATTATCCAAAATTATCCGTAGTTTATGTTGATTTTTGTTCAATGAAGGCAAAATGACCAATATAATAGTTTTGTGGACACTTAGAGCTTAGTCCAAAACAACGAATTGCTTTGGAAAAAAATATTTTCAAAAAATGATAGAACAAAAACAAAAAACTTACGATTTTAGGAAGCGTTTTCTAGGAAGATGCAATTAGAAGTGGGAGCGAGGTTGGGTTAGCTCCAACTACCTACATAAATTTTTGCAAGTTCATTCGACACCAGTATCAGTATAGGAGAAGTTTGAGTATGTCCAATTGCCTACTTAATTTTTTTGTTAGATCATTCGTCTGTAGTATCAGCATAGTAGAAGTTTGAGAATGTCCTATTATTTATTATAGTATATCTCTTAGTTATCTATCCTAACAACAAATTCCTGAGCAATTGAAAAAAAATGTTTATTATTTGAAGAGATCTTTTCTGGTAATAAAAAAAAAAAAAAAAAAAAAATTCTGGGGATGTGTAGCAGAGCCTTTATGATTTTCTTAGCATATCAACTCTAATTTCCTTAACTAATATTACGTTAGAAAATTATCTTTCGAGTAAAATTATAGAAAATGCGTAAAAGTTTTTGTGTGTGTGTAACGAAATGGTAACGCTGAAAAAAGTAAACACTTTTTTGCAGTTGAGAGATTCTGTTCGACCATTTTGCTGTAAAAGCTAATGAACAGCTGGAGTGTTCATGAACGTGAAAAAAACGTTATTTACTCCATTTTAAAATAACCTTCGCTTTGAGTTAAAAATAATTTTCCTTTAGGTTCTTTTATTGAAAAAAACAATTTGTTGCACTAAATTAATGTAATGTAAAATCTCTAATTAATAATCCTGGATCCACTCCTAAAAAGAGAAAAATTTGGTTGTTTTTCTTAAAATAGTTTCTTGTTAATCACTTGTAAAAAAGGAAAAATTCCTTTTGAAAAAAAATAATTTATTCAACTTGCTAACTGGTTGTGAGGTGTCAGAATTTCTTGGTCTTAAAGTTTTTCTTAATAGGACACCTTTTATATGCATTTTATGCTAGCAGTATTCAAGTAAGTCTACTTGATGCACAAGACCTTTCAGCAGAGCTGATCAGAACTCCCAACGTCCTTGCTACTGGCTCCTATGTATGCTACGGGCAACGCATTACTGATAACTTTGTAAACGTAAATGAATATTAATTTAATTAATAAACGATATTATTATAAAAAATAATTACTTTGCTTATTTGATTTTTTCTTGAGTAGACATTTAAATACGGCAACATTTTTAGCTATTTCATTTTGTTAGCAACTTTAAAATTATTGGTTAATATCTTTTTTGACGAAGTTTGTGCTCCACGAAATGTTATTAATAATATTTTCGAGATTTTTCCGGCCAAACGGAAATTCGTCTAAACGGAAAGTAGACTTATCCGGCGCTTGAGAAGAACATTTAAAGAAACCGGTACGTACTCCGTACGAATAAATAGAAAAAGATTCTGAATTTTACAATCTTTATTTACAACTATTTTTTTGTTCTCGTATTTGCAGCAGGCAAAATATTTTAAAAATATTTAAAAAGTAAAAAAATTGTGAAAAAAAATTTAAAGAATTATATTTTTCATGTTTTAAAGTTCACTAAATTGTTTCAAAGAGGAATTCAATGAAAGGGTTTCTTGTTAAGTCAAAGTGTTATACGATCGCAAAGTTTACAAAAGCCTGTACGTTTAAAAGACGTTTAAATATCACGCTGTGTCATTGAAACTTTTTATCATAAAATGGTGTAATTCTACCACGAAAAAGGATTTTCATTTATTTAAAAAATAATGTTTAGTAGGACAATGCAGTTGCGAAAGTGATGGTTCAGAGGATTAATACATTAATGATAAATGGTTTACGCGAAACAACTTTGTTTTCTTTCAATTGCGTACGAAATATAATCAAACGACGAACGTTGCAATAAAACCCAAGGCCAAAAACATATCAGAAGGTATAGATGACGCAAATAAATTTATCCTTTTGCGTCAATTAAACCCAAAATGTGAACCATGATGTAATGTCTGAACAATTTTTTTTAAACAGCATTTATTAGAGCCGCAAATTTACAAAAGATCTTTGAGGGAACGAAGTAACAAAAATTATAGATAAATTCGAGATAAATTATATATTGCGATTCGTGATATTTTATCAATAGAAAAACGTTGAGTTGAGTAAGTAAACAACTTTCAATTTGCACACTGAAGAAAAAGGTCAGTGATAAACAGCCTTTAGCGAGATGGAAGTGACCACCCTCATACAAGCCATTCATTCGAGGTAAAGTTAGCCTCTTGGTCTTCTTGACATAAAAATAATTTTTAAATAAATAGTTGAGAAAATCAGCAAACATATCCCTCAAATCATCAATAAAACTAATTTTGTTATATTAACCTAACTGAACAATAGCTTTCTTGAAGAAAAACCATAATAATGAAGAACTGTATCAAACGGGCGAAAACCGATGTATTGACTGTTACTATTAATGTGTATTTCGTGAACTTAAAATTTATTGTTTCTATGTGAAATCTGGTATATTATCGATTGGACGAGCTTTTCAGATAAACCCGGCAAGAAGCGGGTTATTTTAAAACATGCGCTACATTAGACCAACCGAGTTGGTAAAAATGTCTGAATGATTCACCCATTAAATGATCTTTTTCGATCTTTAGCAGAAAATGAAACGACAGCTCTACTTCCTGGGAATTTTTTCAAAAAAATTAAGTAAGGTGGATCCAAGTTTCAAATATTTGATAGTTTGTAGAAGTATGATTTGAGTAAACTTTATTGACAATTTACAACATTATATATATATATATATATATATATAAAAGCTAGACAAAAGTTTAACTGACTTCTTCACTCATAGGAACATTGTCATCATCAGTATCACTTCCTTCACCATCACTTTTGTAAGTCTTTAATATAAAAGTCTGTTGCTCATTATCTCATATGTGATATAATATTAACAATAATAATAATAATGATAATAATTATAATAATAATAATAATAATAATAATAATAATAATAATAATAATAATAATAATAATAATAATAATAATAATAATAATAATAATAATAATAATAATAATAATAATAATAATAATAATAATAATAATAATAATAATAGTGATAATAATAATAATAGTAGTAATAATAATAATAATAGTAGTAATAATAATAATAATAATAGTGATAATAATAATAATAGTAGTAATAATAATAATGATAATAATAATATTAATAATAATAATAATGATAATAGTAATAATAATAATAGTAATAATAATAATAGTAATAATAACAATAGTAATAATAACAATAGTAATAATAATAATAGTAATAATAATAATAGTAATAATAATAGTAATAATAATAGTAATAATAATAGTAATAATAATAATAATAATAATAATAATAATAATAATAATAATAATAATAATAATAATAATAATAATAATAACAATAATTTATTGACAAAAACAAGATATTTTAAATCTGTTGCTAACATTTAGTTATTGTGATGATCTACAATAATCTGATGGTCTACAATATTGTGATGATCTTATTTGACAAATTTATTAATTTAGAAGATAAACTTAAGGAGTGGCACTAAATTAACTTTGTGAAGTTACCCAATTTTAAGGAAAGACAGTTCAAAAAATTCAAATTAAGGTTAACTGAGTTGAAAATCATTTGATTGCCTGGGATAAAAACCAGGATAAAATTCTCAAATAAATTTGTTAAATTAAATCACAAACATTTAATCAAGTCGCCATCAAAAATAAATAAATGCGCAAAATATATATATAACAAATATATAGAATGAAGAATCTATATATAAGTATTTATTAAAATAAGTATTTGTAATGTTTTTATAAATATTTATAGTTTTACATATCTATGTATTTCTACTTTTGGATGCATAATTGCTTCAATAAAATTCAACATTTCTTGACAACATGTCATGTCCAAATTCACTTTTTACGTCTTTATACCATCAACCACTTTGTTATTATGTTTATAGCACTTTGTGAATATGTTTACAGCACTATGAGATTATGTTTACAGCACAATGTGAATATGTTTATGTGAATATGTTCGGAATAGAATTCCGTAGGATCTTACTTGGCACAAAGTTTTCATTTTTAAACTTTCGATGTCCTTCACTTAGACTATTTTATTTAGAACTGAGATGTTGGGAGCTTAATTGACCATTCTGGGATAATATTCTAGATTTTATGTTTTCTAAACGCGGCTGAATATCCCCTAACAACGGGCGTTCTGCATAATTAGATGACCAGCATTGATTCATTACTGACCAACATTCATTATCAAAATGACCTAGCCGTTCAGGACGTATTCCTTGGCGCACGGAGTTCCATAGATGATCTTTACTTGAAAATTGCTCATATGCACCTGGCAATCGGACAGTTCCAGCACAAATATACCAAAATAAGATACCAAAAGCATATACGTCTACTGATTTATCATAGTGTCCTGAAAAAAGCTCTGGTGCCATATGTATTGGGGTGCCAACAATCGAGCCACTAATCATTACCCCGGGCTTACAAAAACCAAGATCTGTTATTTTCCCTCGATTTTTGGAATCAAGCTAAAAATATATTATTGCTGTATTTTTTTGTCGAAATATAACATCAATAAACTCATTTAAATTAATTGTAAAAAAAAAACTATAATTGAACTTACCAAAACATTTTTTAATTTTATGTCACGATGTATTAATCCTTGGCTGTGTAAATAACGCAGTCCTTCCACAACATCAATAGCCACTTGCATGCGACTTCGAAAACTCATACCAGATTTTATTCCTGCATAGAGATCTCTCTGTAACCTATCCATTATGATTAAAACGGCTGGTGTCATGCCGCCAGCGTAGCTGTAGTCAATAACTGAACCACGAATGCTTACTATGCGTTTGTGTTCTGGAATGGCTCTAAAAATTAAGCTTGCTTTTACAGTTTTTTTAAATCAAGCAGTTCTCTTTTATCAATATTATGTTAAGTTATTCTACACAAGTTTTGTTTTGAGTTTTAGAAAACCTAGATATCTAAAGGGAGTGAACTCCTTAAAAAAAAAAAAACCTTGCTGTGAATAAACTTCAGTATTTTGTAAAAAACTTTTTTTTGTATAAAATATTACCTAGTATAGTAAAACTCAAGAGCTAAATCATTCCAATGTTTATCATCTGGAAGAACAACTGATTTAACAGCGCATGGTCCTCTTCCTCCCCATTTGTCACATGCGTAAACGACACCGTACTGACCGCGACCAATCTCACGTCCAAGTTGTGGCATTCCATGTAAAACCAAATCTCTTAGTGAAGTGCTGCTAAGAACGCAGCGTGCAACACACGGTGCAAAAACCTTTCTTAATTTTAGGCGTTGCATTTCTTCGTTTTCAAGACGATCACTATGTCTCATTTCCAACATTTTTAAAGAGTGCGTAAAAGCTTCATGCGCGCGCGTAAGACGCGCCCGGAACTGTGAACAAATACTTCTGGCAAGACGTGATTCACTTATACAATAAATAATATCCACGACAATTTTTTTTTTCCAAGTTGAGTCTATAACTGGCGACGATTTTCCTGGAAGCATCTGAATAGCTTGCTTTATTTTCTGCCACAGAAAACTAGTGAAAGTAAAACTTGTTTGAGGGGTAATCTCCAACTGGTAAGCTGCTGTCAACACCTAAAATAGTTTCTAAATTTGTATACAATTTTGCTCAATACAATTGGAGAAACATAAAAAGTGTTTGCCGTAAACGAGACGACAAACAGAAACAACAGACTGTTTCGTGCCTTAGGGAAAAATGTTTTGAAGATTCCCAAACATTACGAAACATTCTCTGCTCCTTTAATACATTTCCAGTGAACGTCTTAGGTTACGTTAAACGTTAAAATTTATGTTTTATTGCGTGAACTGTCATAATTGATTCTGTTCCCAGGAAGGAAGACTGCACAGATGCAGTTTTCTTGTGCTTTTTTAAGGAGGAGAGCATATTACTGAGTGGGGGGAGTGTTATTTAAGATGAGCTTTTTTAAATAAAGAAACAAGTGATTTGGCAAAAACCAAAGTGGTTGATTTCCAGGTTCTTCTTTATATCCAGTAAGATTTTTATTTTTAAAGATAATTGGAAAAACTGGATAACATTTTTAAAAGAAGGTATGCCTGTATTTTTTAAGGTACCATCAGTCACTCAGTACCAGAATTCGTTGCGTCACGTGCATTCCCTTTATTGCGAAAATAGCACCTAAGAAACCATAATAACCTATTTAATGTCAATAAAATAAAGTTTTTCTTTAGAAGTGTTTGATCTTGCACAATATAAGGTTGCAGAGAGAGAGAAAAAATCAACAGTTAAAGTTAATACGATAAATATTATGAAATGTAAAAAATAATAGCTGAGCGCGTGGCGTCTTTTAATAAACAACAAACTTAAAACATTAAAAATAAAAAATTCAAAGAATATACACAAATTTAACTACTGAAACAATAACTAGAGAAGTTGTTACCTGTTTTAAAGCCATAGAAGAAGTAATACCGGTTTCCATCGTAAAGTCTTCTTCATCGACTTTTTCAAGACTCCTTAAACATCTTTTTAAAGTACCGACATAACTATCTTTTAAAAATTCTATGGAGCTAACCAGCATCCCCCCAATTTTATAGTTCAATCTGCTTAAAACTAGTTTCTGAATTTGTTCAATGCACTTATCTAAATCTTTTAGATTAGAGAGCTCTAAATTCTTCTTCAAGCTAATATCTTCTAAATTTAATTGCCCTGCCTCTTCTTGGAGTTTAATGCTAAGTAAGCTTATCGCGCTTCGTATTACATCACGGATTTCGTCTTGCTTATTGTTAGCAACCTCCAACAACGAACGAAACAGGGCTTCTTCTTTAGAACGCGCATAAGCTATTCGCCTCGGTGTGACACTAATGTCACGGGCTATGTCAAATGCAGTATCAATAAACATCCCAAGACATCTGGTATGGGCATCGTTTGAAACAGAGGCTGCTGCAATAAGATGGTACTGCAATACTTGCCGAACGAATATTAGAAAGCATGGAAAGAGTGAAAAATCTTCAATGAGAGTGTTTTTTGGAGTTACGTTCTTGAGAATGAATCTGGAATTGCAGAAGTCCGTGGTATTGAGAAACGAGTCCGGGGTTACTATAGTGTCTTTCTTTAAAAGACCACTTTTATAAAGTTGCAACCGAAGTGCTGATTCGGTTCCCATGTTATACATCGCTTCTTTTGCAGCATCTTGCAAAGACTCCGTAAGCTCGTAAGTTGCTCGAGATGGAACTTTAATGAAGAAAATAGGCATGCAGTTCATTTCAAATGACTTGATTTGAGTGAGCTCAGCTAAAACCTAAAAACGGTCCTTACAAACTTTCAAACGATCCTTCAAACTTTCAAACGGTCCTTAAAAACTTTCAAACGGTCCTTCAAATTTTCAAACGCTCTTTACAAACTAACCTTCAATAAAAATACGAAGCAAAAAGTTTCTATTTAAAAACTTTGGTTATCTTCAAAAATTGGTTATTTTCTTTTTTAATGTTTTGGTTTACTGAACTTTCCTTTTTTTAAGTAAAAAGTTGTAACATAAAATTGATTAAGACTTTTTTAAATATCTTTTTAAATCACTTACCTTATCATCTATCGTCTCAGTATCGATTGCAAAAACAAGAATCGGTAAAACTTCTTCTTCGAATTCTTTGAGAATTTTTTCAACGCATTTATCGCTATTTGAAGGAGAGCAAATGATTTCTGCTCCACTTTTCAATAACGGATGATCCAAACACACTTCTGCAACAGCAGCTGTATATGCAGGATCGTTGCAATCGCATCCACGAAGCTCTACATCAGCACGGGGAACCGAACGCCACGTTCCCTCATAAGCATCGAGAGCCGCTGCTAATTCAAAATTTTCTAATAATACCAAACTAAGTGTAGAATAAAAACCATGTTTTAACCGTATCATTCGCCACATAACCTTTGCGTCGTCATTTTCAACAAGAGGTAGAATAGGCTCTCCAAGAAGTTCATTAACTACACACACTTTAGCGTAACAAGACGTGCCGAGAACAATTATAGTTGGCGGTTTATCGCATGTTTGAGCGAGCTCATGGTATTCGCTGTCAGGAAATAGAGGAGAATTCGAATCACATCCACTTGGAGCATATTGTCCTAAATTTTTGATTTCGCGAAATGTCTTGTCAGTTTCTTTTTTCACTTGTTTTAGCAGTTTGGTATGCTCTTTAAATTTTGTAAGCTCGTAAGGAAGGTTAGACGCCATAAGGATTGTTGAAATGCTGCTGCTGAAGTGTTTAGATAAGACAACAACATTCGATGTTTAATTTCAGTAAACTTCTAAAATAAAAATGTTGCAAGAAATTAAAAGAATTTCGTTTGGTAAAAACCAAATCTAAAAACAAAAGAATTTGCTTTTGTTTAGTCGATGAAAGCGTCTTTAAGGAAGGACGCACGCTCGAAGAAAGACATTTAAAACCTTGCGAAAACTTTTGCTCGTCTCATTGAATAAGCAAACACGTCAAAGTTTTTTCTGTTTGTTCATTTAAAACAAAACCAACTTTACAATATAAATGTAGTCTTATTGGCTGATAAAAAAAAACTGGTAAAATTAGTGCAGCGTTCAAATACAACAGCACATTTTATCTGAATTAAAAAAAAAAGATTGAAATGATAAATTTAAAACAAGTTTTAATCAACCCATTTTTGATGCCAATAGCACGACTTTAGAAAGAAAAGGTCAATGATCTTACTGAACTAAAAAGCACTATTTTTTTCTTTTCTTTTTCTTCCGCTTTAACCCCGCCTTTGGAATGCGTGATCTCTTTTAAAGAATAGAAACTTTTTTAAATAGTCATATGTACAGCCAAGTCAAAAATTCATGTGTTTGTTTTAATGTCGAAACTTTGAATTCACTTTACCTCAGTTGCTATGTAAACATGTTTTAGTATTTTTTTTAATATCTAAACATGAGAAAAATCACGGAGAATTCAAGGAGCATATAAATTTTTCAAGTAGATTTTAAACATCTTTAAATATAGAATAATCTATTAAGAAATAATTTTAAGAGGAAATTTATGATTTCCTGAATTGTCGCTCTGTCATTATATATATATATATATATATATATATATATATATATATATATATATATATATATATATATATATATATATATATATATATATATATATGTGTGTGTGTGTGTGTATGTGTGTGTGTGTGTGTGTGTGTGTGTGTGTGTGTGTGTGTGTGTCTGTGTGTGTGTCTGTGTGTGTCTGTGTGTGTGTGTGTGTGTGTGTGTGTGTGTGTGTGTGTGTATAGGAAGGGTCCAGAATCTGCTTTAGTCGCATATCAACTAACGAGTTTTTCTAATCTCAATGGTCAAGCGCTGATTGAAGAGGAACAAAAGTGATCAAAGTGTAGAAATTTCAGCTCATAGAATTTACTTCACTTGAAGAAAGTCGAACTGCTAAGTAGCTCATCTTGTGTATAAATTTATTTCATAGCTATACAGCAACAATGATATATTATATATACTAGATGTCTAACTTGCGGGATTTTATTGGACGAAAAGTGAAGCCGCTTTTTTTGTTTACAAATTGAATCCGCCATTTGTAATAAGGGCAAAAACTATATCCGCCATTTGTAATAAGGGCAAAAACTATATCCGACGTGCGAAATAAAAGTTAAAAATGCACGTTTTTGCCCGAATTAGAAATGGCTCCCACGGCTTCACATTTCGGATCGAAGTTAGACATCTAGTATATATAATATATCATTGTACAGCAATTTGAAATATACGAAAAAAAATCTTCTACATACAAACCGGTTTAAACGCTATGTGCATTTTAAAATAGTTACAATATAAAATAAAAAAACTTAGCTTTTTTTATTTTATATTGTAACTATTTTAAAAAACCAAACTGCGGCAAAAAAAAAAAAAAAAACGATTTAATTTATTTTACCGACTGATGAAAGTTTTTGTGCGAAGAACAAATCACTGCAAAAAAAAGAGATGTTGTTTTAAGCTTCACACACGTGGGTATTGAAACGAAATTTGCGGATTAATTTCATAATATATCCATGTTTAAAACAAGCATCTCTAGTTGTTGACGCTTTTCATGTTTGACCACGTGAATATCTTCATGACTATTCGAGTTAAAATGTGAAAATTCGTTGGTAGTCCTAAGCTGATCCTAAAAATGTTTGTCTTTTATTTTTAAAGATCTAATGAACTCATACTTTATTTTTGCAAATAACCAACAATTTCTACTAGTAACTTTGGGATTACGAATTTATAATCAAAGCAGTAAAAATGCAATAAAAACTGATTAGTTCCAACTCTCTTGTATTTATAAATCGCTGGCCATTTGTTAAATGAAACGAAGCGATTGGTCAAGAAGCAAAATCCATCTAACATTCGTTATTGTTGCAATGTCTTTACTAAAATATGCAATAAGATATTATGATAATTTCAAATAGGCGTTTCGTATGTATATAATTTTCGTCATCGCTAAAATCAGCGCGTCCTAACATATTTACCCAAACTTTGTAAATATATTTAAGATGTGTGAGAAGGGTCAAAATAATTTTGCAGCTCTTAATATCTTTAAGAAAAACAATGTGGCAATTTACACCAGTCATTCCACTTTCGTCACTTCGTCATTCTAAAAATTTTTTCACGTGGAATTTTTTTCTTTGTTAAAGTGGGTACAAAGTATAATATTTAAATTTAAAATGAACTGGTGACTTGAGGAAATAATTCAATATTGTTGTAACAGCATTCAACTATCGCGTATTTATTTTCGCAACTTTTAACTAATCTTGCAATCACTGTCGAATACATGCAATCGTAAAACATGAAATTTAACGCCGTAGTTGTCATTTTTTAAACTGTGAAATTCTTTGGTTTCTTAATTGATAAGGGTGAGTGTAAAATGTAAATAGTTAAAAACAAAAAAATTCACCAATGCGTCTCAATCCAAAAAATTACCACCCCTTTTTATTCTTTATCAATATATTATACAAATGTAATAACAATAAGTTATATAATATATAATATATAATTTAAATGTAAAACACAATGCTTTCTTTCTTGCAGGAGAAAAGATTAATAAAAGATGTATTGAATTTTGGATTATATGACGCAGTGCAAACATTTTTCAATCAAATACTAATCTTTTGTATCGTTTGTCCACAAAAATGTTTAGAATGACCGATTGAGAGAATTTAAACGAAAAATAAACTTTAGAGGTTTGACTTTATTTGAAATTACTTTTGAACTTATTTTGGAATTTATATTTGTAAACAAACATGGAGTTTAAACGAAAAAACTGTATCGCAGTGAATGAAAGTGAAACGAGTAAAAATGCTTTTGAATGGTATCTAAAGAATCACCACAGAGAAAACGATGTTCTAGTATTATTGAGCGTCTATGAAGCGCCTCACCTTCCTCATTCAAAAAATCCTAGTGAAATGAAAGCATATCACGACGAAAACAACAAGCAAATTGCGAAGAGCAAATCTGTATTAGAAATGTACGAAATTATTTGCAAAGAACGCAATATTCATTATAGTGTTGCCATTGAAGGAACTTACGGAGCAACTGGACAAACCATATGCGATTGGGCTACAGAAAATAAACCCAACGTCATAGTGCTGGCGCAACGTGGTCTAAGTGGAATAAGAAGGGTACTATTAGGAAGTACGAGTGACTATGTTCTTCACAATGCTAGCGTGCCAATTATTGTTATTCCCCCTCATAAATAGTTGGAACCTTTTACTATAAACGAAAGAACCTCAGCTCAAGAGAATGACAATGCTTAGTGCAATGATTATTTATCCGTGCTCATAAATGATTTTTGTTTCAAGGAAAATAAATAAAGGCACGTTGTACGTAATTGTTATATTTGTAAGCATCGTGCATCAAGAGATTAACTGTATAAGAAAATAATGTTTGCTTAATTTTTAGTACGATTAAGTAATCAGCAGTTCAGAAAAATAAATTTATTTTGAATATTAATATGGCAAAAGATCTTTTATGTTTTGTTTTGTTTTTATTTTATTTGAATGATTGAAGATTAATAAATTAGCTCGAAGACAACGGAGCTGAACCTTGCTTACAAATAGGTTATTGAAGCCAAGCGATTACTCACTGTTTTATCGAACTTTTACAACTATTATCATCTAAAACCAAAGCGACAAACTCTTAATGTTCAGCAAATAAGAAGTATTCTTAAAAGATGTTTTTAAAAGAAATATTTTTTAAAGTTTTCTTTTATCGACTGAGCATTTTATCTTTCTTTTAGAATTCATGGTTGATTATATTTTTTTAATAAAAGATACAGGAAACCCAAATTTAATACTTCATCCTTGTTAATCTTTATTCTAAACTGTATAAAGCGAATAAAAACAAGGCTAAAAAGTGCAATAATCTTTTCATAGCTAAAGACAACTGTACATTCCTCAAGATCGATCGCTACGAATTATTAAGTGTGCTTTTAATTGAATTTTCTATAAAAAAAAAAAACGGATTTGGCTGACTGGGTTTTTAAATATCGCACCAACATAAAAGATTTTTTGGTTTCTATCTAACCACAAGCACAATCCACTGGATTGTTTCTGAGGCATACAACTAGGTACAACCGATATTGCTTCGCCACAAATTAAAGGCTTTACAAAATTTGTCTGACCGAAACATAGTTTAATTCCTCCAACTATGTTAATCATAAACTAGCAAAATGTGGATGGAATTTCAGTTTCAAAAATTTTGATTCAATTTGATAACAATACAAAGTTTTGATGGCAGACATTTAAAAATAATTTATCATTGCCAAAAGTAAAAGTCAACGTCTATAAAAAAAAAAAATTCAATTAACTTTTATCATTCTTTGAACGCTTTATCTGTTTAACATTTTTTGAGTCCAAATGGCAGACAAGTGGTTCCGAAAAGTTCCATGAAATTTATTAACACAAAATATGTTTGTAAAGGAGATGAATTGAAAGAGTTAGAGATTTAAAAATTATGTTGTTTATAATTAACTAAAAAGAATTGAAAATGTCGATTCTTGTGTGTCATACAACCTTTTATCGTATATATAATTCAGAAATTATTTTTATCGTAAATATATATTTTAAATATTCTTATTTTTTATTTTATCTAATTGTTTGTAGTTTTTTTTATTTGCGAGCATTTTAAAATTCAAATTTCATATTCCTTATACGTAAAAAAGTTCTGCATAAATTACTTTATATTTGTCCACTGAATGACACGTATTATGACAAGTGTTTTATATGGTTCACTTTGATTATGCAATTAAAGCGTGCTTTTTGATAAAACAGGTTTTCAATATCAAGCAAGAGAGATATGGCTTTTAAATTATAGAACAGGGTGGAAAAATTTTCAACGTTAAAACGAAATGTGCCAAGCATTAAAAGTTGTTAATTTTTTTTTATTGTTTGAATATTTTTTTAACAATCGGCATTTTATGAAAGTTAATTATAAATAAAAAAGAATATACATAATCCATACAAGAAATAAAGTAAATTTGTTTTGACTGTAATTAAGATCTAATTTGGCATTTAAAATGCTCGCGGTTATACTGTCTTGCAATTTTATTATTACGAAATAAGTATAAAATGTTGTTGTAAAATCTTTTGTTAATGAATTATTCAAATTGTTTATGAGAGGTTTTATCTACGACGGTAATCAGTTCTCTTTATCTTACCGGTCTATCAAATGAAAATCCTGAAGCGTGACTTCGTATCGTTTTCTATAATAACTTTACACTATTTAATGATTAGTTTAGCGCGAGTAACTCCAATAAAAGCACGCTGATTCACAGTTTCCACCGACTGTTATAACAGAAACAAGAAGACTTTAAACAACACCTTACTATAAAGTATATAACATTTAGAAATAAATTTTTTAACTTAAAATTCCAAATAAGTTCATCATTGTTAGAAGAATAAGCTGCACGTTCAAAAGTTATTCAATTTGTAGTAAGTAATAAAAAAAAACATTTTGACAAAATATTCATGGAAAACAAAAGAAATTAGAAATACTTGCCTTTTAAGAATTTTTGAGAATAAAATGCAGAAGAAATCTAGATTTTTAAATAAGATATCTGAGAAGACGTTCTCTAAATACATTTTATAGTCGTCTGATATGGTCAGATAAGCAGACGTTTACCCATATCTTAAGTTATCTTTTTGACGTCTGCATGATGTAAAGCTTCTGCTCACGTTTTTAATCACGTTTTTGGATAAAATATAAAATGTATTATTTGCTAATAATACTTAAAAAATACTTATTACATGCTTTAAATAGAGATGTAGTTTTGAAAAGTGGGTATTCGTTAATAAACAAACTCTGTTTTTAAACTAAAAAACGTATGAAACAATTCAGAAGATTTATTTTTAAAAATCAAAAAACTTTCTAGAAGTATGAAAATAAGAAAGTTATTCTATAAAAGTTTTGCATAAAATAAAAATGAGATGAAAGAAATTTATCACAAATTTCCATGTATAAATATACTCAAAAAGCCAAAAATGTACTTTTTAGTGACGAAGATATAAAACTTTCTCAAAAGATGACGATCAGACTCTTTTAAAAAGCCGGCCTTTTTGAAAAGCATAGCTGCGAAAATTCGTGACTTTTTTCAAAAAACAACTTTTAGACTTTTGAAAAGGTCAGACTTTTTTAAAGGAGGAGCTTCGCAAAAGCCTTTTTTTTTCAAAATATGACCTCTAGACTTTTCCAAAGTTAAAAATATAAAAAAGTTCGACTTTTTCCAAAAACCCAGACAAATTTCGACATGTCCAAAAGTTTGAAATTTAAATGTAAATCTTTTCAAAAAATAAATAGATTGCAGAACTTTTGGAACTCTGCAATAAACATATTTTCTGAGACGAGTAGGATACAAAATTTTCTGAGACGAGTAGGATACAAAATTTTCTGAGACGAGTAGGATACAAATCTATATTTTGATCTTTTTATTTGTTTACAAAAAATAACCTGGTGAAAAAGTTTTCATTTGAAATTAGAATTCGAACGCAAAAAAATGACCTTAAAAAATGAGAATATACCTCCCCCCCTGCCTTCAATTACGAAAATATGATTTTTTTTACTTAAAAACGAATCAGTGGAAAAAGAAATGAAAATATGGATTTTAAAATATGAACTTTAAAACTATGGATTTTAAAGCATGGATTATAAATTTCAGTAAACAGAAACCTTGTAAAACTTCCGTTAATCATCAATGGCTATGATTGGATTAAAATTTTGGTTTAAAAATGCGCGATGTTTAGGAAGTTGCTTACTTTAAGTAATAAAAAATATCCTCATATCAAAAAATAAAAAAATTCTAATGCAAAAAAAAAAATTCTTACATAATATATGCTGCTCTGCAGTTTCCTATACTATATAAGTTAATCATTTTCTTGCGATTGATCTATACTTAACCTGAATAAATATTGATTACTCTAGTTTCAAAATGGTTGCTTTCTTGTTCTAGCAAAACGTATTTTTGAGCTACTTTTATGCAGCCTGTAAATCTGTATTTCACCGAAACCAGCTTTTTAAATATTTGTTACAAACTTTATGTTATTGTTTGATGCATTCAAAAAAAGCTAAGAAGTACAATCTCAAAGGAAATGCGCGTCAAAATTAATTGATAAATAGCTATTAATATTTTGTTGGTAAATTTCCGAATGTTTGATTAACTAAATCAAGGGCAATAACTATTCTGAAAACTTTTAGGCAATAACTATTCGGATATATATATATATATATATATATATATATATATATATATATATATATATATATATATACACATATATATATACATACACGCACGCACGCACACACACACACACACACACACACACACACACACACACACATTTGGTGTTGATAATTATGATGTAAAATAATTATGTTTGGCTATAATTAGTATATAACATTAAAAATAAAACTTTACATACAACATAAGGAATCATACCTAATGATTTATTTAGTGCTGTAAGTTTATCTTTTGATTGTTTTTGCTGGTAAGTTATTTAACTTTTTTTGTCTGCATCATTGGAGTAAAATTTAAAATATTTTAATAACTTCTTTTGTTTTATCTCAAACGTTTTTCAAAATGCCTAAGACCAACGAAGTTTGCGTTAAGGTACAACAAGTGATTATTGATAATCATGAAAGTAGCTTACGGTAAAGAAAAATTGCTGAAAAATATAATAAAAGCAAGGCAATAGTAAAATCAATAATACAAAAATATAAAAAAGTTTATTGCGTGCAAAAAGTAAAGCACGTTTAGGTCGTCCACCAAAAAACAACATCTAGAGAAGATAAGTTTTTATTGTACGAGAAGTAAAGCGAGAGCCTGTTATTTCTGCCAGAGCTATTAAAAAGAAACTAAGCATGAACGTTTTTGAACGAATAATACAGCGCAGATTTCGCTTAGCAGGGTTTTATAGGTTCAGTGTCTCAAAAAAACTTTTTACTTAAAGAAAAAATAAAATAAAACCCCTAGCCTTTGCAAAAAAGTACTTTTCAAAGCTAATAGATTTTTGGAAATCAGTTTTATGGTCTGATGAAAGTAAATTCGACCCTAAGAATTCCAAAAAAAAGAACAAATATATGGAAAAGAAATGGAAAACCCTTGGAAAAAAGTTATTAAAAGCAACCATCAAACACCGAAGTGGTAATTTACTTTTTTGAGGCGTTTTTAGTTATAATGGAGTTTGTAACTTTGTACATTAATAGATGATATATAATTCTTAGTACAAATTAAAGAAAAATTATTAGGAGCAGAATATGTTAATGTTTTACGAAAAAATGTCGTTATATTAGGATTACCGCATCAATTTGTCTTCCAACTTGGCAATAATCAGAAACATACCAGTAAAATTGCCAAAGTATATTTTGAAGAAAATTAAATAGAATGGTTGGATTAATCAACTCAAAGTTCGGATATCAATCAAATTTGAAATTTATGGAATTATTTGGATGACAAAGGGGTGAGCACAGTATCATCAAACAAGTAGATATCATACCAAGTTGAAATGGATAAATATTTGACATTTGCAGCAAGTTAGCCAGAGGAGTTATGACGAGGAGATAATAATGCTAGCCAGATATAAAGTTAGCCAGAGGAGTTATGACGAGGAGATAATAATGCTTGACACCTCCAGCCAGGGAGATGGCCAGTTTTTCTATGATAACACTGAAGACCTCGAACTCCCAGCCAAAGAGACAGGCAGCTTGCCATAAGCAACATAAATCCCGAGCAATATCAGCTCTTTTGGCATTTATGCTTCCAACAGAGAGAAGAGACTCACTACTTGATATTTGTAAATTCATCTCTTATGCATGGTCAGACTATTGGTTTACTGGCCAAATGTACAATGCGGATGGTTATCAGAAGCTATATAGTAGTTTGCAGGCTTACAAGATAACACTTTTGTAAAAATTAGAAGTGGTTTGACAATTGAAACTTTCTACAGCATATATAATCTCTCATCATAGCAGTATCCCACTATACTTGATATCTTCCTTTGGTTGTTGCGAAGGAAAGGAGAAATGGAAAAACTAATCTTTAAGAACATACGATAACCCTGTTTCTTGAAATATCAATAATTATCAAAACCAATTGTTTGTGTCCTTGTGATTACCTAGAAATACAAGAATCGTTTCTAAGATGGTGAATCAAAAAAATCACGCCTATTTTTATAAATTATTTTAAACCATTATAGAATATTTTTCTATAATGGTTTACATGATGATTTCACGCAAGAAACAAAGAAACAACTTTCTACGATGAAGAACAAAAAATCACGCTCATTTTTATAAATTATTTTAAAATATTTTTCTATAATGGTTTACACGATGATTTTCTATAATGGTTTACACGATGATTTCACGCAAGAAATAAACTTTCTACGAAATTTCAAGAAATAAACTTTCTTCTTCTTTCATGCACCAATATAAATCAACTATCATGTCTTACTTCAGCATCCCTGGTAACAATTCTCCATTGTTTTAATATCTTGATGATATCTTTCCCTTTGTTCATTATTTACATTATTAGATTTACAGGGAAATTTTCCTTGGCTAAAATTTTAATTAACTTTTGAACTATATAAATGAACTATGTTATTTAACGTTTTTTAAGGAATTTATCAGCAACACTTTTCTCCAACATTCAGATGATCTCTGATCAACCACTGGTTTGTTTCCTGGTGTTTAAAATTTTCTCTACTATCCATAAACAAAAGAACATCTATCTTTTGTATATCCACTTTGCTGACCGAGAGAGACTCAATATCTTCACAGTACATGAAGTCATCTTGGCTGAAACATTTAAATCTGGTTCTTTTCAGCTAATCTCTGGGCAGCTTTGAAGATTCTTTGTAACTTTAATAAATAAGTCATTTAATTAATTCTGTGAGAATTTCTGTAAAAACAACTTTTTTTTACAACTTTTATCCATCGTTTAACATTTCATCTTCTCATTCAATGCCTTCATTAAATTGTTAAGTTTCATTAAAAATGCTAACAACTTCATGACAGTGAGTAACTGGTTTAGCTAATGGGAAACTTGAAATTCAAATTTTTGATTCATTTTTTGAGTAAAGGGTTTGAGTGAGAACTAAACAAAAATAGCAATCGGTGACGTAATTTTTAGGCTCTATCCATAAAACGCTATTCACATCCTTTTTTCAAATTCCTTTTTTCATCTGCTTTTCATGTTTCTTAAACACGTTTTACTAACAAAAAAAGTTCACGTGTTTCACAAACTATCTTATCCTGGTCTTCACATGTTTCACAAACTATCTTATCCTGGTCTTCTAACTTCAACTTAAAGTATAAAAATTTATTATCACCAGAGAGGTTTCATATCTTATTCAGCAAAGTATATGAACCACTCACTTAAAATAAAAGTGATATGATCATTCAAAAATTTTCTAATAAACGATGAATGAATTTAACAGTATTCCTAGACATTCAGTGAACTTATTTTAAAAAGGTATTTAGAGAATTAAGTTTTAATATATAATTCGTTAAAGTACTCAAATGCTATAGTAGCTTAAAATAGATTAGGTTTTTAAAATTAACACTGCAAATAGTTGAATAAGACAATTAGGCGTCTTTGTTTTTGGGTTGTATAATCAAATATTAGAATAATGGAATTGCACAACTAAATAAAGCAGGGATAAAATTTTAGATTCATACATTAAGGAAAAAAATAACGAACCTCCATTAAAATGGAATCCTCATTAAAAATAAATATGAATCTTTGTTAAAGCTCATGCAAAAACTGTTAACATGGTCATGCTTTATCACCAACCTGGTATTGATAATTTTATCTTTTATCTGACCTAATCTAGAATTTTAGATTAGACAGGCAATGTTAAAAAATTTATTTTTAAACCAACTAAAAAACAAACTCAAAGCATTTTTTTTATTAAACTTATATAAATCTAAATTACAAATCAGCCAATCCTATATTGACTATTTTTTTACAGAAGGAGTAGGTGGATGTAACAAGTAACAACCTGCATAGAAATCTATATATAGAAAATTTAATAAAAATTTGTAATAAAAGTTTGAATAGTGATAAACATGCTTTTGGTTCAACGATAAAAAAGGGGTTGGGCATGACTTGAGAAAAGAAAGTGGTTTTGGTATCACTTGAGGAAAGCAAGGCGACAAAATACGCTTTTTCAGCCATTTAATAATTTTTTGCTGTTTCTCGCTTTTGCTGTTTCTCGCTTTTAAAACATTAAAAAAGACTTAGAAGGTTATAGAATTCAATCAATTTTATTCGGCGGAAAAATTTAGTGTCAAGGTGTTAAGGCTTGGTTAATATTTAAATGATTAATGGTTAAATTAGTAGAATTTCGATAGTTAAATTCGAGTTAATACAACTTTACAATGATTAACAGAAATTATACTTGACTTTAATTTAACTATGAAAATTGAGGTTGATTTATAGTTCAATTTAAAAAGTACTTTGACTTTGACTTTACCAAACTATAAATATACTGTTATCAAAAGATACATAAAAATTATAAGAAATATAAATATAGTACTACAGATGCTTAACAAAGAAATCATAAAACTATATTTCTATTTAGAACTAACGCAAAAAAAATAGCAGAAATAAGATTTTTATCAGCCAAGTGACTAAATTTGAATAAATTTTTATTGAAGTTTAAAAATATTATTCAGATTAACATGAAATTGTCTGTATCATATTTACAATAGAGAGTTTACGATATGAAAACTGCAACGGCAACGGAGACGACAAAGGTCTGGATCGAGCGGTTGCGACTTGCAGTTGCGGTATTCCAATAAAATTAGTTACGAATTTCCGCTTCAAAAAAAAGAAAACATCTTGAAATAAACAGAAAAAATTTAAAAATGACTCCTTTAAGAAATGCTGGAAATGGTTTATTACTTACATTAGAATCAAATATCATAAACGACGAAAAATTTTTACAGCTGTACAAATTAAATTTACCTAAGAATCCAGATTTACCGTTTCGGAGTTAAGCAATTTTGTTTAGAAATTATGTCTGATTATGAATGCAAAAGTGAATTTAGATTTCTACGTAGTGATATATATCTCTAACTCAATGTACTTCAACTACCTCAAGAGTTTGTATGTTATAACGGGTTAAAAGTTACTCCGGTGGAAGTACTGTATATTTTTTTAAAACGGTTTTCCTACCCATGTAGACTACTCGATATGATACTCGATTTATATATATATATATATATATATATATATATATATATATATATATATATATATATATATATATATATATATATATATATATATATATACTTATGTATATATCCTAAATTTGTTAAATAATTACTTTGTTACACTTTTGGAGTAAGAAGTTAAATAATTACTTTGTTACACTTTTGGAGTAAGTACTACTTTGATCTATTTATAAGCCGTTTTCAGAAAACGCGAATTTCAACGTTTTGACGTTGCGTAAAAAGTTTTAAAATGGCATTTCAGGGAATCCCATCGATTGCGCATGCCTAGTGTCAAATATTTATCATAAATTGTAGAAGTTGCCGTTGCAGTTTTCTTATCGTAAGCTCTCAAATGATTCGTAATGTAGAGTTTAGGATCCGAAACTTTTTTTTTTTTTTTTTTCAATTTTTTGAAAGTTAGTTAAAAATATGTTATCTAAAAATATGTTAACTCGAAGTTAAGTTGTTAAATTTATACCAAAATATTTGCATTATGTAATTAATAAGTCGATATGTATGTTACTTCAAAGTTGTTTACTAAAAAGACTGAAGCAATTAAATTTATTTATTGGTAATTTACGCACGTGTTCAACATTATTTGGTATCGCTATTGGGGTAGAGATTTGATTTTAAAAATGTTGCCTATAAAAGAAGGTATGTGCTTGAATAAAATTCTTTGTTTAGAATTTAAATTTTACTGATACATTGTCTTTAACTCTCTCTTTACACTTTCGAGCTTTGGTACGTTTAGAGGTACGAATAGGTACATTTAAAATTTGGTATCATTTAAAATTTAGTATCATTTAAAATTTGGTATCATTTAAAATTTGGTATCATTGTAAATGTAAGCTATCCAAAACTACAAAATTTACTGGCGGGAAAATGCGGTTAGCATTTGTTACATTTGTTTTAGGAATGGTGCTTCAATCCAGAAAACAGATTTAATTAAAAATTCATTAATTATTCGATATTTTTTTGTATATATCTTTGTTTATATTTTTCGATAATTTGGTGATGAAGCCATTAACTAAGAATAGTGAGGAGAAACCATTTTGTCATGTTTTCGAGACGATAGAAGTACATGATTTGTCTGTAACAAGGAAAATAAGTTTTCAAAAAGTTATAAAAAGTTTACGTGTTTATAGTGAGGAGGGAGAAAAGTTAAAAACAACGATTAAGAAAAGACATACTGAGACTTATTCATCATGTCATATAAATAAAACACGAGAAAACTAATGAAGCAAAAATAAAAAAAACAACGATTAAGAAAAGACGTACACACAGAGACCTATTTACCTGTCAAGTAAATTAATGATAAGTAGATATAGCAACGAAACAAATAATAATGGGGAACTATAAAAGCTCAAAAAAAAAAGAAAGAGTCGGAGAGTCAAGAGAAGAGTTTTGTTAGGAGAAGAATTGGAGAAGAGTTAGAAGACAGTTAGAAAAGAGTTAAAAGGGTTAGTTGAGAGAATTAGAGATAAAGAGATCCTCTCTTTTGAAGAAGAGATTTAAAAGAGAATTTTAAGAGAAAGAGTTTTTAAGAGATTTAAAGAGGATTTTAAAGAAGAAAAAAGAATTTTGTTATAAGAAGAGTTTTTAAGAGATTTAAAAAGAGGATATTATGAAAAAAGGATTTTTAAAGATTTAAAAAGAATTGTATGAGAAATATTTATGAAGATTTTAAAGAGAAACTTACGGTAAGAAAAAGATATTTGAGTAACTTTAAATAAGCGTTATTATCTGTATTGATTTATTGATACTTGCATGAGTTAATATTAAGAGAATATATATTGATGAGAATATTCGAGAATATTTATTAAGAAAAATAAGTAAGAGAAGAAGAACCAGTAGTAAGTATTTTTATTTGCATTTCGATTATTAATTTCATTGTTATTACTATATGCTTAAAATATTGTTATTGAAAATTTGATGCTTTACCGCGCACCTTACTATAGCCGCGCTATAATATATCACCTGAGGGACCGAACGTAGAAAACATTTAATAAAACCCCCAACCTTGTTCCCAACCTCCATATACCTTTCTAGACCTCAAACCTAGCCCTTTCCCAACCAAATACTCCCCAGACAATTAACCTTGTTCCCAACCTCCATACACTAATTATAAAAACGCCGCCCTCACATTATGCTTAAAAATTGTGGCAAAAGTCTTCTCAAAATAGTATGAGATTTCAAAACCAAAAACAAAGATTGGGTAAAAAATTCCTGTATTATCAAAAGAAATAGGACGTCCAAATAGAAGTAAAGAAGAACTGTGTTCTGGACCTTGTTGATCACTCAGTGACGCGATTTTACGTTATCAGTCTAAAGTTTTGAACAATCATGACTTACGTTTAGAAATTACTTTTAAGTGGGGTGCTGATAGAAGTGGGAACCTAAAGAATTTAACCAATTATTAAGTTCTCATTCAATATGATTTTTGAAAGAAACTGACAACATAATCAAAGTCGGATTTGCTTTTTTATTGACTGACAGATAAAGATTTTGTAAAAATCAGTCTTCAAATATTTGTTTTGTATTACCGCAGTGTGACGAAAGTCCTAGTTTTTGATATCTCAATTTATAAGAGCGAATTTATACTAATAAATAATGAATTTATACTAATAAATAATGATTTTATACTAATAAATAATGATTTTATACTAATAAATAATGAATTCAAACTCTTGCTTTATGATAATATTGTAAAATATAAATAAGTTTTTAGTTTTACCCTATTTTTGACGTGAATCCATTCAAAAAAGTCTTAATTTAAGCTGTAATATAGTTCGAGGTAATGACAAAAACAAAGTACTATAATTTTGTGTGGAAGAAAAGAAAGTCCAAATAAATAAAAAAGAACATCCTAATGTTTAGTATTGTATATTTCTTGAATATTAAAATAACTAATACACTAAAGACATTTTTCTGACAGAAATTTATAAATTCTACACATAATATAAATCAAAGACTCTTTTCCATTTTTCTTGGTATTTTCTATATTTTACTTACTTTTAAACTATTTAGCTGCTTTTTCTTGTTTTTTCTTTTAAATTTTCTTGCAGAATTTTCTTTCTTTTCTGTTTCTCAGACTCTATTTCAGCTTTTTTTTTTAATCTCTCTTTCTTATTTTTTCTCAATTCTCTGTCTTTTTCATTCTTTTTCAGCTCTCTTTATCTCCTCTAAACTAGCAATATATTCGTTAGATGACTGATGAAACATTTGTTGCTTGTTTTGTTACTTTTTTGCTCAGAAATTCTTTTGGACTAACAAATACTGACTCGAAAACACTGTCACTCGTTCTCAAAGGTCCTTGAACTGGTGTTAAAACTGTCTGATCAATTTCAATTGTAGATTCTGGCTGAAAATTGGACTTAAACGTTCTGCTATAACCGGAATTTCAGCGGATTCTTTGGGATTTATTTGAATTTCATTTTCTTGTACAACTAACGGGACTTTTTTTTTTACCCATAACCCAGTGTTTTGTAAATTCAGCTGCAATTTCTGGTAGAATTTGTTGTTCATATGGATACAAAACCAAAAGTGGTGCAAATAAATGACTTGCATTTACCGTTATCATAACTGAGAAACTTTCTTTATCACTATTTGCAGTGATGTTATACAATCGTTTGTTTTTTTGTCCAATTGCATTTTTAATAGATGGACACAGATCAAAAGATGACTCATCAAGGTTCCAAATTCGATTAGGATCCTCAAACACAGACGATAAATAATTTTTATCCATACATTCCGTTATTTTTTGGAACCACGTTTTAATATGTTATTTAAAAAAAAGTGTTTCTGAGCCTTTCGAATTGAAAGCGCTGAATGTCTCTTGAAAAAATTGCATGCCCAACGAGTGCCAATTACTTTTTGGTCAAGATTCATTTTATGAGCTAAAATAGATACACCCTTAAGAAGAAATTTCTTTCTGACTGGCATGTCAATATTAGCCATATCAAGTAGTCAATTTTTAATTTTAACATCTACGATTTATCCAAAATTGTTGGACGCCCAATTTGACTTTTAGTTCGACCAGACTTTTAGTTTCTTAGCATTTTTTCTGGTTTTATACTAACTTTTTGACAATTTTTCTGTGCATTTTCTCCAGCATTTCAATTAAAAAATTTTCGATTGTTGCCTTACCATGTACAAATACTTTATGGACTGTTGGTGTCATATTCAGTTATACAACCTGTAAAACTCAATATAACGAACAGCAGTTTTTTTTTAGCATTTTCGATAAACTTTAATGTATTGATTTTGTCAAGGGAACTTAATATTTTAAAATGACGTTGAACCTATCTATTAGGATTTTATATTTCCTTTTAATTTGATGATACCTCAGGATTTGAAAAGAAACGCCTAAGTCCTATACTGTAAGAAAGTCGTAACAAATGATAAATTTCGTATATTGTAAAAAAAATATTTTGAGAAAATACTTTTGTTATTTTAACTAAATATTTTTGTAGAAACCTTTCCATAAAGAAATTGACTGGATTGGTGAGAATTCGACCAATCAGAGTATTTGTTCTACTGAGATGTAAAAAGTCAATATAAGCTGGTGCCATATCGAACATTGCGTCAAAAAATGTATGGTGAAGAGTCAGGTTTTTTATTGTAAAAAACTTATTGTTAAAAAACTATTAATAGCCACATGAACGTGGTAAGTTTGGAATTTGCATGTTAAAACGATCGATTTACAGGTAAAAACTAATATTTTTACGAAAATTTAATGACTTTCTTTTTTCTTCTTCTTTACTGTATACAGAAGAAAGTCCTAGCCTTACAAAAAAAATTAATTTTTTGTTTTAGGCCCAAAAAGATCTTACAAGCCATATTCACAAGATATGGATGAAGCACTGGAAAAAAAAAAAAAAAAGACCATGACATTTTACACAGTATCTAAATTTCATGAAATACCGAAGGGAACCCTTGCTCAGCGAACACAAACCATTGAAGATCTTATGAAACATTACCATTATTACCCTTCTAGACATTTGTTACTTTTATGTTTATTTCAATATGATTTTGTTATTTATTCTTCGGGGCATAAATTTCAGTTTTCATAATGGTAGCAGAAATGTTTCTCCGGAGGACTTAAAAGACGTTAAAAACAAAAAGCTCTACTGCTTAAAAATGTGTGTACTGCTTAGACAGAGATGTGATACTTAATATTTCAGCATCTGATGATATGAGCAGCATCAACACTTCTTATGTGTTCAAAATACTTGTTTTAGTCGTTGCAGTGTATTTTGTGTAACCTAGTAGGTGATAAAAGATTAGAAGTGTGTAGTTTTGCAAAGGTTTCTTTTGATTTATTTATACTTAGATGAAATTATTTCTCCATAACAAAACAACACTCTACAAGTTTATAAATAATTTAAAAAAATCTTTTTTATCATTTTGTTATATATTTCTTCTTTCAAGCAGTGTAAAATAACAAATTTCAAACTGAAATACTATTTAGTACTCTGCGTTTTCTGCTAATTTTTTTCATTGTACTTTCAGAATAAGATACTCATAAATAAGTCTGCAACATTTTCATTTGTTTTTCAGAAGGTCCTGCAGGAGAAATTTCGTTTTCATGTGATTTCTTCCTAACTAATAAATTGTTTGAAAAGTTTGAGTTCAGCTCGTTGATGCTCTCTTCATCATCATGACTGAAGCTTTCACTGAAGCTATCACTTTCACAGAAATGTTCTTCAGTCACAGTGTGAACTCTTTGGCTATTTTCTAGTTCTTTCTTAGATAAATGCTGAACAATACCAGCTCCATAAGCATCACCAAGAACATTAAGCATAGTTCGAATACGACCTCTAAAATATTGTAACATTGGAATAATGAAGTGTTAAAGCCAAAATTCACTTAAAATCGTCAAAATCTCTGCAAGCTTATATCTTACACAGCCTAATTTTTTACTCTAAATATAGAACTTATATGTAAAAATAAAGTAAATTTATCAGGTTAATTAAAGAAATGATAAACTTTTTAGCTTAACTATTAGAAATAACATGCCAATCAAAAATTACAAGCGTAATTAGAACTAAATATGAAAATTTAAGAACCTGATTATTTTAAAACTGGAATATAATTTAGAGAAAACGCTTGGATTTTCAAAAGAATTGTTTTACAAAGACTGAAATATTTTTGCTACTCACAGGAGCCAATCCACTGAGAACAAAACAGCAATCATGTCAGTAGGTAGTCCAACTGTATCTAACACAATCAGCATTGTAACAAGCCCTGAATGTGGAATAGCTGCTGCTCCAATCGATGCCAAAATGGAAGTTAAACTAAAATATAATTACTTTTATGCATTGTAGTTTATTTCTACTATTATCTTTTTATTCTATTTCTGAAAAAAATTGGATAAATTTAAAAAGATTTACGCTACTTAAGAAATTATGAATGACATTAAAAAAATCATTTACTTAAAGTATAAATTACCTTATAAGAATATATTCACTGAAAGCCAACTGCTTCCCAATAGACTGTGCTAAAATCATGATATAAGCATGCATTATCATTCAGACATTTTTAAAAATATAAATATTATTATAGGCAATAGAAACTTAGAATGCACTTAGCCACAAAAATAAAGAACTTCACTATAAAAACTGTAAATCTCCACTTCATTATTCAAAAGTGATAAATCTATAGTTTACCTATAAAAATTGCAGTCACTGCTTCATAAAGAGCAGTGCCATCCATGTTTACTGTTGTTCCAACTGGTAAAATGAACTGAGTAATTCTTTTATCAATATTGAGGTTTTCTTCTAGACATCGGAAAGTTATAGGCAATGTTGCTGCACTGAAGTAATAATTTTCTAGAACAACTTTTATTGATAAAGAGATGGCTCTTTACTGGTTATTAAAAAAAATAAAATCAATATTTGTACGTTCCTACCTTGAATCTGTACCAAATGCAGTTGCCATTGCAGATAACATTCCTTTCAAAAATATATATGGGTTTTTGCGAGTAAAAACAAAGTATAGCCCTGGCAAAACAACAAATCCATGAATACCAACTCCTAATGCAACTGTTATAATGAACAAACCCAAGCTAGAAAGTGTCTCAGATACACTCTCCATTTCAGAAAAACTTGCAACTATCAAACTCCCAATGCCAATGGGGGAATACCTATTGGTTGCAGAATAGCTTAAAGTTATTTGTTTTGCATTAAAAAAATTAATGACAAAAAGCAAAAGGTATATTTTGAAAGTATGACTAAATAAAAATAGAAACCCTTACCACATTACAACTACAACAAGCTGTGTAACTATGTTATTTAAAGCAGAAATGAACTCCACAAAAGGCTTTACTTTCTTTCCCATTTTACTTGTAACTGCTCCAATAGCAACAGAAAATACAATCAAACCTAAAAAGTTGGCAGGTCCCTTTGATACCAATCCTTTTCCTATCCTGTACTTTCTGTAATCTGTTTCATTTTTCATATAGGTAATATTTTTGTTGTCCAAAACTACCTCATAAATTTCTTTCTTACGAATAAGTTCACTCAACTCTTCTTTTGTTAAATTTCCAACCATGAAAGGTACATTTTTAATTTCAACTACTTCCTTTACCTCTACAACAACTGTTTTGTCCTAAAAGCAAAATATTTTTGCCCTGATTATAAAGTTTATTAGCAAGAATAACAAATACAAAAACTTAACACACAAATCTCATAAGCATAAAGATTACTTGTTCAAAGCAAGCTGATACAATATTTGATGGGAACATGTTTCTAAAAAAAGTTTACATTAAAAAAATATAAATATGCTTTGTAAATAGTATATAAATTGTATATTTATTTGGTTAAGAATATGGATTTGTCAAATCCACACTGCTTATCACTGAGATATTTTAAAAGTCAAGTAAACCATGTTGTTTAAGCTAGAAAATGCAAACTTACCTTATAACATCCAGAAAAGAATCCATTGGGCTCACAAGTTCTTGTTCACTTGGAATTACTATGTGCTTCATTCCTTTTCCAGGTTTAATCGCTGAAACAAGGATCAAACCAAGAATAGCAGCTAGTGCAGTTGTACTAAGATAGTATGCAACTGCTCTTCCTCCAACTTTCCCGGAGGTTTTAGTGTCGATGCTTGATAAGCCAACAATAAGACTGCAAGTAATAAGAGGAAGAATTAACATCTTCAACATTCTTATGAGCAACTCTCCAGGAAAACCAAGGCATGTTATCGCTATATATCTGTTCGGTTGCTTTATTCCTTGAATCGAAGAATTTATACATATACCAATGATTATTCCTAGTGAAGCTCCGAAAACTATCAAAGATACCAGTAGATTCTTTTTCAGAGAAATTACTAAGCTGTGACATTTGTTTTTTAAAACACCCGGCAAATTACTTTTCCACCATGTGAACATAGCCATAATGTATGGAAATCTTTGACATAAACGTAACCAAATGTAAAATGTGCTTTAACTCTTTGTTTTTTTTATTAACTTGAAAAATTTTTTATAAATTGTTTAAATTAGTTACAAAATGTAAAATTTTCCAATTTTTTACAAATTGCTGTTTATTTTTACAAAAAGTTTACAATTTAACAAATTCAACATACGTTCTGCTGAGAAATAGAGATTTAAAATACCCAAGCTAAAAAATATTAACTAAGAGAATGGATCTGGAAAAGCAACAAATGCGAGTGGTCTCAAATCGTCAAGTATTTTTCCTAAAATTTCAATTGACAGGATTAAAGTTTCATAGTTGAAACGTTTAAATGACAATGAAAGTATTAAGCTTCATAATCTTATGTAATTACAATCATACATCTTTATAAATATCGGTAACTTTTCAGAAATGAATTATAACTAATGATAGCAGCATCTTTTGTCTTACACATAATGCTTTTTTTTAAAAATTTATTTTATTTAAATTGGGAATGAGACAAAAAGGTTTTTAGATTTATTCCAAGATAAAAGAATTATTTAAGAGTAATACTTAATACATAATAGATAACATTCCATTACTTTATTAATGACAAAAGTTAACGACTGAATGGAATTGATTACGAAGAATCTTAAAATACAAAATCAATCGTCAGTAACAAGTATCCCATTACACAAAAAATATTCGAGATCTAATTTTAGTTTTTTTTGTTTATGGTTTGCTGGAGTCTCCTTTTTTTTTTGAATTTTTTTTTAGTGGTTCTACACTAAAGTTCTTCCTCCTCATTTTTGTCCACCAATTTATCTGCTTTTCATGAGGTCAAACTTTTGCGAAACAAAGCTCAACATCTTAACTGATTCTTTATTTTTTTTTCAACTCTAAAGAAAGTTTAGTTTAATAAATGGAATCTGGAGTTTACGTCTGTGTCTATTTGATAGCAAACAAGCTTTTCAATGTTTATAGCAGGATAATGTGAAATGTTCGAGTCTAATCATTCATCTTTTCTGAAAAGATTTTAGCACCATTCAGAAGTGGTATGAACCATACTTGCCAATTATCATTACCAATGCGATATATTTCGTTAATCATTTTGATAAATTGGACTGGTATTATGAAGCTTAGTACGTTAATTAAATCTTAAAGGATTTTATTCAACAATAAAGTTTAATTTTTTTAAAAAAAAATTGTAATAGCTGAACTTTAGCACGCTATCTAAAGATTACGTGCTAAAGTTCAACTACCACAAATTGAGGGCTATGCGGCCACGTTCGGCAATTCTTTATAACATTTCTTTTAGATCACTTTATTGATTGTAAACAAGAAAAATCTTGAATATCAGCGAAATTAAATTCGTACCACAGGGTTAACTTGGATACGAACTTTGATTTGATATCGCACTTCAAAGTTTGCTCAAATGCCAGCTTGTATAAATTTTGGCTTCTACTTAAAAAATTTTGACTTATGCAACCCATATAATGAAGTTTACATACAAAGTTGTTAGTTAAACTCTTTTTTTAATAACTTATAACAACAATTTAGTTTTGTATATATATATATATGTATGTATGTATGTATGTATGTATGTATGTATGTATGTATGTATGTATGTATGTATGTATGTATGTATGTATGTATGTATGTATGTATGTATGTATGTATGTATGTATGTATGTATGTATGTATGTATGTATGTATGTATGTATGTATGCATGTATGTATGTATGTATGTATGTATGTATGTATGTATGTATGTATGTATGTATGTATGTATGTATGTATGTATGTATGTATGTATGTATGTATGTATGTATGTATGTATGTATGTATGTATGTATGTATGTATGTATGTATGTATGTATGTATGTATGTATGTATGTATGTATGTATGTATGTATGTATGTATGTATGTATGTATGTATGTATGTATGTATGTATGTATGTATGTATGTATGTATGTATGTATGTATGTATGTATGTATGTATGTATGTATGTATGTATGTATGTATGTATGTATGTATGTATGTATGTATGTATGTATGTATGTATGTATGTATGTATGTATGTATGTATGTATGTATGTATGTATGTATGTATGTATGTATGTATGTACGAGATGTGTTCAAAAAATACCCGGAATTTTCGTTTTTTCGAAAAAGTATTTATTTATTCGTCTACATTAATGTTGTCTCCTTCAAAGTAGTCCCCATTAGGTACTATGCACTTGTGCCAGCGCTTCTGCCAATCCTTGAAGCACTTCTCAAACTCGATCTTTGGGATAGCCTTTAGTTCACTCAGCGATGCGCTTTTAACGTCATCTATGCTTATGAAACGACGGCCTTTTAAGTTTTTCTTCATTTTTGGGAATAAGAAAAAGTCATACGGAGCCATATCTGGTGAATATGGAGGTTGGGGCATGACCACGGTATTGTTTTTGGCCAAAAAATTACGAACAAGCAACGACGAGTGAGCAGGTGCATTATCGTGGTGCAAAAGCCATGAATTGTTTTGCCATAAATCGGGGCGTTTTTTTCGGATTGCTTCACGTAAACGTCGCATAACTTCAAGGTAATACTCCTTATTAACCGTACGACCTTGTGGTAAGAACTCATGATGAACTACGCCATTATAATCGAAGAAAACAGTAAGCAAAACCTTAACATTTGATCGAACTTGACGTGCTTTTTTCGGTCTTGGTGATTCAGGGTGCTTCCATTGTGACGATTGTACTTTGGTTTCGACGTCATAAACGTACACCCATGCTTCATCACCAGTTATGACCCTTTCAAGCAAACTTGGATTGTCATTGACGTCATTTAGTAGCTCCTGAGCGATGTTCATGCGATTGTTTTTTTGGTCGAAATTCAGCAGTTTTGGAATGAATTTTGCTGCCACTCGTTTCATGCCCAAAACATTTGAAAAAATGTTATGACATGAGCCAACTTCATCAGCAACTTCTCTTATTGTGATTCGGCGATCATTCATAACCATTTTTTCCACTTTTTTCACGTTTTCATCGATTATTGACGTGCTGGGTCGACCGGAGCGTTTTTCATCTTCAACGTCTTCGCGGCCATCTTGGAAACGCTTAAACCACTCGTAAACACTTGTTTTTTTCATAGTAGACTCACCATAGGCTTTTTGTAACATTTCACACACTTTGTTACACTTTATTTCATTTTTAACGCAAAATTTAATACAAATTCTTTGACTCTTCAATTCTTCCATTTTTTAAACAAGCAAAAATCGCCGAGCTCATAAAAACACGTCGAACCTTAGCGACTACTACAGACAAAGTAAACAATGAATATAGCTGAGCTTTTTATCATACTTTAGCGGCATGTATACCAACACAAAAAAAAAAAAAAAATGCTGACAATCGGACTCTTTAAACCCGGGAAAATTAAAAATTCCGGGTATTTTTTGAACACACCTCGTATGTATGTATGTATGTATGTATGTATGTATGTATGTATGTATGTATGTATGTATGTATGTATGTATGTATGTATGTATGTATGTATGTATGTATGTATGTATGTATGTATGTATGTGTATGTATGTATATCCATAGATATATGTCTGTCAAATATGTCTGAGACATTTTCTGCCTACAAAATATTTTAGGAATATTTTCAATCCACGTATTTTGACATAACTTTATGTCTGAATATTTTCTGCCGATATAAAATACGTCCGAAATATATTTTCCGTCCACATATTTTAAGAATTTTGTCTGAATATTTTCTGCCGACATAAAATATGTCCGAAATATATTTTCCGTCCACATATTTTGACAATTTCATGTCTGAATGTTTTCTGCCGACATAAAATACGTCCGAAATATATTTTCCGTCCACATATTTTGACAATTTTGTCTGAATATTTTCTGCCGAAATAAAATATGTTCGAAATATATTTCCTGTCCACATATTCTGACATAATTTTATGTATGAGACATTTGTTGTTTCTTATTTTTAAAGAAAAAATCTTACAAATTTATAACGCATCTCAGTTTCATTTGAAGAGTGAAATAAAAGTTTCGATTTCCCTTATCACAATGTGATCTCAAACTTCATTCGTCCTGTGCCACAGAAATTTAGTTATGTAGAAAGAAAAGTAGAACTTTTAAAGGTTCGAACCATTTATAGCATAGACTTCTATGATCTAATGGTTTACAACTTAAAGGAATAGAATACAATTCGATGCCAGAATATTTAACTCCGTTCCACGATCAAATATATCACAACAGAAGGATAGGGTCGAATAACTTATGATCGACGTAAATCATTAAAAATTTAATTTTTTCACCAGCGCACTATGCGTCGCGCTGATAGAAAAAAAGGAAATAGCCTTATAACTAGAGAACTATTTAACATTTTGAAGTAATTTTTTTAACAAAGCATCAATTATGAGATATTGTTTGTTTATACATATATTTATAAAAAAAAGTCCGGTCTTTTTTAAAACCGGTTTCATTCCGGTTTTTTAGTTGGTTTATCCGGACTAATTCGATTTTTGATTAAAAAGATATAAAACCGATAGTTTTTGATATTTTAAACTCTAAATCTGATATATCAATTTATCTTTTTTAGGGGTTACAGGCATTTTTAGTCTCCAACTTATATTTTCATGTTAAATAAAAAAGGAAATAGCAGAAATATTTTATTATAAATAAAAGTGAAATAAATACTCTAGAAGTTCCATTCCCCTCAAATGCAGAATCAAGGTTCTGATGCTAAAATAGGTTTTTAACAATATGTGGCTATGAGAATAGCCTTTTTTTAAAAGTTGCTTATCAATTACAGCTGCATGGTTTAATGATGCTTCCTTGATTTCTTTTCTTAATATGAACCATTGCTCTTTGACTTCCTAAAATTATTTAACAACAAACACTAAAATTTTAAAAAGTTTTGTTATTGTAAAAAATAGTATAGTTTAAGATATAAACTATTTATTATAGAAATTATCTATCAAATTCTAATTTTAACAATTTTACATTCAAGAAAAAACTGTATTCACTGTAACAAATGTATATAATTGAAATATAATTAAAATTTTCATTCTAAACATGTCTCAGCAATCTTTATGTGGAGCAAATTTAATATCTACAACAAGCCTTCAAGAATTGCACTATGCATCACTAAGTAGAAATAGGACTTTAGACACATCTTTGAGGAAAACAAAAACATGGCAAAATTGAGTCAATTTGAGGCCAATTGATGCAACTTTTCCTCAAACATAAAAGTTTGGGATTCTTATGCTTCAACTTTTCTAACAATTAGTTTTTTGTTTTTTTTTCAAGCAGTTTTCAGAACAGTTATCAGCTTAATCTTCTTGCAGTATAGCCTTAATACCTCTTGCATTTTGTTTTTCTTACAGTATAGGTACATATCAGATGTCATAAATAAATAATTAGCTGTATCCCTAGTATTCTCAGCAAAAGAAGTTAAACGTGCATGACGTACTCATGCAGTTTTGTTGGCTTTGTTCCTGGCTTCAATGGCACTCTCAGACAAAGAACCTATTGGATACTTAAAATATTTAATAAAAGAAACACCATGAACTACCATTCTATGCAAAGACTGTGACATTGGAATGGTTTTTAAAAACTGATCATTAGAAATGAGACCAAACAGACATTCAGATTTCTGCTTGAAAATTTTCACATCCGGTCTTGCTGTAGTACTATTCATATCAATGAGCAGGTCCCTAAATAGTTTCATCATAGTGGTATTCTTCCAGTCACAGATGGATTATTAAAGAATTTTCGTGCAACATTGCCAGTGTTGGATGTACAACTTCCCTTCCTGACAAAAGATACCCTTATTTTTAATTGTATTTTGAATAAGTGCTGGAGTTTTTTTTTTGTTTTCAATAAATTCTTGGCCATTTTTTGCTGCTATTTTTCTTCCTTGTTTCACTGCTGGAAGTTTGCAAGCAGTATTAAAAAAAAACTAACTCCATGCTGAATATCCACAATTGAAGATTTCAATATATTCCAAGTTTCAATATATTTTTGTCTGCATTTTTATCTTTATTCCAAATGGTTTCCAAATTAAACTCCTTAGGACTTGCTTGACATACATGACAGCACTGAGATGCAATATTTTTTAAAGCATTTTTGATACCACAGCATTAAGTGTTTTACCATCATTCATTGTGGTATAAATAGTTGACAAACTTGAATTTATAACAAAAGTATTGTCATGAAGTATAAGTTTACTTTTAATATTCTCTAAAGACAAAATTTCATTTTGTAAATGTTCAAACTTCTCTTGAATAAAACTAGCAGTCTCTTTGGAAAAACAAAACATAAGATGACGGGTTGCATCTGGACTATTTGGATTACAATTTTTCCATAGTATCTTTTTTCTACTTCTAATCTCCAACAGTACAAACACTTTACTATACACAGTGTAATCATCCACACCTTTCTTCATAGTTACTGCATTCTGAAACTCAGATTGGTCACTCTGACCATCACCACCCACTTTGCAAATAACATGTTATCACGTTCCTCCTGTGCTAAAACTTTAATAGAATTATCTTCATACTCCAAAAGATACTCAAACTCTCTAGAAACTGAATGTTTGATCATATTGAAGAGACTATATTTTACTTCAGTTTCTGAATATTTCACCTGCTCTGGAAATGTATGTGTTAAGAGTTGACGATGAGTGAATCAAGCCATTTTGATAATTTATAAAAACCATCGCAAGGTAAAACTGAATCAAATAAAAACTTACCGTATGTTATTGAACTTCGGAATTTTCATTTACATCACAGAATTTAGTCGGTTTTTAATAAAACTCACAGTAGTAAAAATGATTTTAAAGCATGAGGTCACAGAGGTCGCCTCAATTTTTTTGCATGGCAGTAAAGTCGATTTGCAGTAGCTATATTTTATTTTAAAAAAACGAGGCGACCTCTGTGACCACATGCTTAAATTAATCAATGTTTAAGAAATCAAAAAATCAGCAAAAAAATGCTATTCAAAAACCTTTTTTTTCTATTTCTTGTTTTACATTCAATTAAATACATTATTATTTTAATTTCGCATAAAAATAATATAGAAATTCTACACTTATCATATATTTTGAAAGGATTTTAACAAAAAAGCGAGTTTTTTAAAGCCTTAAAAAAACCCTTAAAGTGTCAAAAGTTTAAAAAAACTAAAAATGATTTTTTTTTTTATAGAGAATTAAAAATTGAATGCAAAAAGAAAAAACTTAAAAAGTTTAAATATGAAAAATCACTAAAAAATATGTACAAAATCCTACTTCCGCTTAGCGATGCATAGTGCAGCGCAGCGTTTCAGATTAAAATAGATTAACCGTAAGCAACTAACAATATCAAGCAGCAGTTAGAATTTTACAATTTTAACCATAAGAAAATCTCAGGCCCAAATTTATCATTTCATTTAACCGAACTGTTATAATCGTTTTTTGAAGAGTTGTGATCTTAACAGAAAATTTATTTCAAATAAAACAAATATCAATTGTAATGTTTGGCTATTAAATTTTTTTTTCTTGCACGTTTTTTAAAGAGAAAAACAGCACTTTTCAAAAAAATTTAAATTCTTGAAAAAGTATTTATTTCAGAAAAAAAGTTGAAATCAATTTTAACTTCTCAAGAACTTTTAAGAATGATGAAAAACACCTTTTGACTACCAATCCGAAGATTAACTTATTAATCCAATTTAGAAATAAACACTAGGCAGACACAAATATGTTTAAATAGTATTTGTTTCTTTAGAAGTAAAAAGCTCCAGCCTAGTGTTTGATAAAATTTGTTCAATATAAAGTGCCACGTTTTAAAAAATGACATTATTTTGCCATTTTACATTCACGCTTATCACGTAAAAAATTTTGGCAACACTGAATTTAATTGTCAATTAAAACGATTAAAATATGATGCTTACGAAAGCCCGTGTCCACGTTTGAGATATTAAAACGATTTTTCTCGCTGTATTAAAAAACGATTTTTAATCGAATTATTCATTTTTCGCGGTTAAAACTGTTGTCTTAAACCAGAGCTGGCCAGACTTTTTGGCGCGAGAGCCGCATTCAAATACTTACGTGAACCGAAGAGCCGCATTAAATATTTCGTTAAGAAAATTTTTCTTCATTCTTTTTTTAAAGATATTTTGCCTTACAAAAAAAATTAGAAACTGGTGGCAAAATAAGTGCTGTAAAATACTCCATAAAGTTAAACTTAAATTTTTATGAAAAAGAATAAATCTTTCTAAAGAACTTTTTCTAAAAAACTTTCTGTGTACAAATTTTATGTTTACAGCTAGTTTTTGTCTAAATTAAAAAAAAGTTTTGTCAAAGGCAAAAATTTTACTTTAAATGTAAGCCTGTTTAGAATTTCAAATTATCTTGGCGGACATGTAATCGGCGCACCACCACCCCCCCACCCCCCTTAAGTTCGGTAAAACCGACAGCTTATGATTCTGCTGGTTTGGTGTATTTTAAAGAATCGGAAATCTAACGGCATTGGGTTTCGAACGGTACTGAAGAACAAACTCATAAATAAACAGTTGTTTTTTTTATCACGTCTTAATATTTCACTCAAGCTTAATTTCTCAAACCTTTGAAGATGTCTCCTCTGACACATTTTATTGAACTAATTAACGAAGAAAATTTAATAAGATTTTTTACTGAAAGATAAAGCATTCATTTGATTGTTAATTATCGTTTTCAGCAATTCAATTTTATTTTTCCTGTAATCTGAATTTAATGGATATTCCTTGGAAAAATTTATATGTTAAGTTTCATAGTGGCGTTTAATATTCCCTGACTTGTTGTGAGCAAGTTCTTTACTACAAATTAAACATATGGGTTTATTTTCTTTTTCAATAAATGCAAAATTTTCTGTCCAATCTTCATTAAATATTATTTTCTCGTCATCAATTTTTCTTTTCTTACTATTGTTGCGAAGTGAATTATTGTTTGTATTTACTTTATCCATTTCAAAAAAAATAAGTTTTGCGATTAAGTAAAGTTAATACGAAAGGAGTCGAAATGAAATTCCAAGAGCCGCACGCGGCTCTTGAGCCGCATTGACATTCCAAGAGCCGCATGCGGCTCGCGAGCCACGTTTTGGCCATCCCAGTGCTAAACGATTTTCCTGTGGTTTAAATAGATTTCGAACAAAAATCTCTCGACGCTTGGCGCCTTTTTGATCCAAATGCGAGTCGTTTAAAAATTTTTATATCACAGTCATTTAAAAAATAATTATATTCTGAAAAGTAAATTTGATTTTATGCGCTAGAATATAGGTGCTAGAATACTTTTTTAACACAAAATCAACAAAAATTTTATTTTGTTGCAAAAAATTTTATTTTATCATTCGACTCTAAAAAGGTTTTTAGAATTCGATTCTTGCACTAGACGCCAAAAGTCATTGTTCCGCTAAAAGAAAACGTGAAATGTTCAGTTTTTTTTAAAAAAATTTATTTTATCAATTAAATCTATATTACTTTTTACCACTGTGATAGTCTAAGAAATCATTTGAAATGCGAGTACGTAGATGGCTATATTCCAAAGCAAATCCAGAGAAACCACGTTCAGCTTTTAAGCTGCAGAACGCTGCACCGTAAACTGAACCGATTCCATTTTGTTTTCTGGTTTTTCTTCCAGTACGCAAGAATGTTGAATTCATAAAGGGCCCCTTTTAAAATTAGTTGACAAATATTTTGATCTGATTCTGAAGATGCATTAGCAATACCTTGCATGGTTCCTCCTCCAGTATATTTCAGCACCAACTTCTTCTGAGTTCATCTGTAATTCCGTTACGGAACTACATCATTGGAATCATCTCTTCAGAATTCATTTGATGAATGATGCATTTGATGGATTTTTCTGTTAATGAAGAACTTGAATTTTCTAGTCGAGTACAAAGTTTTTGATGGAATTTGATCAGCTGTAAAATTCTTCTATTCAACATTTCTGTATTAAACAGTTGTGACCCGATGTAAAGCAAAATCTATAATCCAGAACTAAAGGAGCAACAAATGCTTTGCTTTTAAAAAAAGCTTTTTCTCGTGTATTGACTACGTTGTTCAGTAGCATTTTTAATCCCAAATCACCTGCTGGAACGTCCTTAATTTCTATTTTCATTTGAATCTATCGAACGTAGAATTCACTCATAGATTATTTTGCGGATTAAAAATTAATCATGGCCGAATATATTGGTAAAAATGCATCGAAAAATTCATATATTAGGCTCCATGATGCATCATTTAATTTTAATTGGTCGTGTCTTAGCTTTTTGAAATGCTTCTTCTATCGTCAAAAAAATGGAAACCCAGCGTGGTTCAATGTCTATACAAAGCTTTTTTAGATTTTTAAATGTTTGAATATATGCTACTATTTTGGATTCGATAGCAAATTTTCTGATCTTATTCAATGCATCTTCAAACATTGACGTAACATCCTTGGCAGCTAGCTGACACACATGTGCCACAAAATATTGCGTTGAAAAATCCAACTGATTTTTCAACGCAAACAGTGTGGGCTTCACTATAATTCCTTTCTTCATTCTCTAAAGCGCCTATATCAATTTCCTCGTCTTAAAAATCTATAAATTCGTCACCATAAATTTCAAAGATTACTTTAGTTTGATCTAGTCCATTTTGAAGAGTATTTGAAGCCTTAGTCATGTTCTTTCCCTGATCTGTGCAAGTTAATATCATTAGCACATTTTCCAATTTTTCCAATCACATTTTCCAAAAGAGCAACCGAAATCTCGTCAAACAGTCGACCTTCTTGAATAATTATGCCTAAGGTTCTGTCAGCTATTTGGCCATCCTTAATATATCTACAGCTAACTCCGAACAGGTTTCTTCCATATCGCGATGCACTATCAAACATCAACGACACAAGAAATTTTCAGTTTCTTCTCTTAGCGAAAAAATACTTTCGCACGCATGTTGAATGTAGTGCTTCATGCAGTGACGATTTATAACAACTTTGAATTTTTTGAGTGCATTATTCACTAAATACATTTGTCTGATTTCATCAGCTGACGAGAAAGAAAACTTACGGTTATCATTATACATCATTAATTGAATCATTTCTCTAACTAATTGATTTACATCAACTTGATTCAGCTTGATTCGTTTAATTAATTGAATCTCATCGTCATTTCGATTCCTCGTAGCCGAAGTAGCTTCAACTAATTCAATTTCATCTGCTTTTTCTTTGTGTTCTTCGAAGGTGATCTTTGAGGTTACTTAACTTGTCTTTGTAAAACTTTTTGCATATTTTACGCTTTCTTTCTTTATTAACTTCAAATTGACTTTTCATTTGTTTATGCAATAAATTATTCTCCATATTTGACTTTAAATCGTAAGGAAAACAAAAAAAGTGACGAAAAAATAATTATTAACAATCCGAATATATATATATATATATATATATATATATATATATATATATATATATATATATATATAAATTCGGATAAACTTTTCCGCGATAAAAATTACAGGCGTCAATAGAAGTTTTTTTGTTATTAAAAGACTCTGTGCGTAAGTTAATATTTACCTAACTGCGGCATTTCCAATTAAGGCATTAAATATACGAAAATTCCAATAACTACCGGATAGTTCGGATTTTTCCCGTTAATTTTGGCAGATCAAACAGTCTTAGCCAGTAAATCCATTTAAAAATTGATTATTCATGGATGTGTTCTCGTATTGTTATTTAAATTAAAAAAGAACAAAATTGACGCGTTAATTTTAAAACCCTGAACTAAGAGCTTAGATTGTTGTAAACCAAAAATCGGAATTAACCAATGCTCTTTTTCTAGATAATTTTATTCTGAAGGAAATAAAATTAAGTTTGCTGAACAGAAAATCAAGTCTCTGCTCTTTTATGGCGACGTGTTTTTAAAAACAGTTTTGAACAAGAAGGGAAAACAATTCAAAAACGAAATTCTGAACCCTTTTTGATTGGATAAAAATTTCAACAATTGGTCAAAAATGGAAAAAACAGACTTAAAATGTTTGCTGTAAAATTACTTTGTGTTTACATTGTTATCTTAAATTACCGCAAAAATTATAAAAAGACAACTGTATACTTAACTGCAGCAAAAATATTTTATAAAATTGATAAAATTGATTTAATGTTAAACTGAGTACTTGCAAAATTGCAGTCATCCGGAATCACCAGTAAGTTATACCATTTCAATGCACATCCTTTGGTGTTACACATGAATGTAGTAATTAGAACATCGAGTAATTTAAGATAGTGTTGAATGGCACAAAAGATTGGTTAGTTTTCTGACCAAAAAAACTAAATTATAAAAAAATTTATATAACTTATATTTATTTATAAATTTGGGTAAAAGATTTGTTTATTTACGGCAATTTCTATTTTTCGGTATTTCATAAGAAAAATACGTTAGGGTACTTAAAATATTCTGATTAGCTCACAAAACGTGTAAAAATGTCTATGAAGTTATTCTGAAAAAAAGTTTTATATTTATCATTTAACTGTAATCAAATTTTAAAGTTATATGTAAACAATGTTTTTTTTTGTGGTAAAACAATCTCTTTTTTGCGCCATTAAAACTGTAAAGTTTAAATTAGGCCTATAAGGTTTTTTGATTATTTAAAGTAATTTAGGTGATTTATACTGTAATCATGGAAAATCATAACAGTTTTGAAGAAGAAAAATTAACAATTGCCGCTGCATCTCAAAAATATAAGAAACATGAAGTTTTTTTTCTCTAAAAGTAGGCTTACAAAAAGTTTCTGAAAGAACTTTATCAGTTTAATATATAAGGAAAAGCGGGTTCTGGCGCATTGACCCATTCCCATACTTAAGGATGCATAAAAAATGGCGAACACTTCATATCATGACAAAACCAATACTTAAGAGTCGTCTTTAAAAATCAAGAAGAAGTATATAAATAATCATGTTATTTATATACCAGTTCTTCAAGATGTCTGTTCTTCTTTATTGCCTTGTTTTGTAATGTCCAATAGCCAAGGTGTGAATTCCGTCTTGTAAGATGATTCTTTTGTCATCGTTAGCGCTGAGTGCGACTTTGTTGATCTCTTCGGTGTAGACATCGTGATGACGTGATCGGAAGACGTTCATGGTGGCGAGCTTTTCTTGTTTACCCTGCAAGCAGTCATAGTAGTCTTGATGAGTAATCTTATTTTTGACCACGTTCTTTTTGACTCCTTTGCATTTTTTGTGCTCTTTATCTTCTTTTTCAATTTCTTCAGGGATGTAGTAGGAGTAGAGCTTAGGTCGAAGCCCGACAAACTGCATGATTTGCTTTCCACCGGTCTCATCTTTGAACTTGCCAATAACCTTTTTATTTTTTCCTACTTTGAAGCCAACGTTTTCAATGGCAGGATGGTCTTTTGGAAATTCGCTCGTGTCAAATTTTTCAAGTACATCATCAGCAATGTCTTTGTAAAAATCGTCTGTTTCGATTTCATAAATGAGCGAGTCGGTGTCAGTCATGAGAAGTTTTGCTCGATCACCGTATTTAGGTTTCATGTAGTCATAGTGGTGTTCAAACATGAGAGTTTTGCTCAGGTCGAGGATGCTCATTCCTAAGTAAACAGGTTTATCGTAAGTAACTTGTGTTTTCTTCATGTGAATGGCAGCAAGGTTTTCATCAAAAATGTTGTACCGATCATAACGAGGATTTTTGGATAATTTTAAGACTTCTTTTCTTGTGGTGACAAGTTTAATATCAACATGCTTTAGAATGTTTTCCATGGTTTTACCAAAGACGGAGTTGTTCATGAGTTTGAAAAAATCCTTCTCAAATTCGTTTTTAGCTCTTGTTCTTTTATCGGTGTTGCCATCAATGTATGATTTCATGAAAAGTTCTTCTCTGAAGGTAAAGCCTTGATGAATTTTGGTGATGACTAAACCCAATCGTTCATAGAGTTTTAGGCTTTCATGGTGAATGACGTATTTTTCTTTGTTGTTTAAATTGGGAACCAGCTTGGGTACTTTTCCAATGGTTAATCTTTCAGGTGCAAGAGGGTAGTCGTTGTGTAAATCGTGAAGCTCATCAGGATAGCTCAAGTCAACTTCAAGAATGCACGGCATGCTGCGCCAATTTTCAAGATCAGTCATCCATCTGAATCCTCCAACGGGAAGAGCTTTACTCATAGCCCATCCATAAAGATTGTTGGCGTCTAAGTACTGAATAAATGTGGATGGTTGTGAAGGATCATAGTCTGACATGTATTTGTTATTAGCATTTCCAAGTCGATTCGAGATCATGCAGATTCCACCGCGTATTCCTTTTTGGATCATGTTGAGCATGTCAATATCGGTTATCAAGTCCAGCTCAATTTTAGTTTCCTTTAACATAGCGTCCCAAGCCAAACCAGGAGAGGTGTAATACCAAAGAGGGTCGAGACTGTAATATTCCATGCAAGTGTCTCTAAAATTTTCAAAGACATCGGCAAGATTAAGAACGTCGGACTTGTTGTATAGCACGTGATAGTCTTTAAAGGTTTCACATCCAAATACGTTCCAAACGTTTTGTGCATGCGCGTAGTCTTCATCGCTGATGCGTTTATCATCTAGTCTAGAATAAAAGGCTTCTTTCGGAGGCAATTGCGTTTCGGAAAACTTTTCAATCGAGTCCACCCATTCATAGGGGTAAACTCCTTTTCTTAGTAGCAAATTTCTTTGTTCTCCGCTGTATAATGAATTGAGATGTTTGCACATGATGTCTCCTTTTTTAAATCTTCTATGAGCGCAGTCTTTACAATTGTCTTTGCACTTGCATTTTTTACCTTTCTTATCAAGGCAGTCCTTTTTGCATGTCTTAGGGTCTAATTTAGAGCACTCCTCACACAAATCTTTAACAAGGTTGATAGTCAAATCTGCTAACGAGCTTTGCATGAACCTATAGCTGTCAACGAACCTTAAATCTCTATACACTTTTGTTGGCTTACCTTTCTTATCAATCGAATCTCTCACTTTGATGCTTTTTGAGAAGCTGATGTATTTTTCTTCGCTGTTGGGTATGCAATTGAGTTTTCCGTTTTTTCCGCCTAATCTCTTGATGAACAAATGACTGTCATAGGCAGACAAGTTGTGGAAAATGACTGGTATGAATTTTGGAATTTTATAATCCAAGTTGCATTTCTTATGAGCAGCACCGCGGTATTTTCCAGTCAAATGACAGTGATCCCACACTTTGTCACCGTTAAGATCCTTTTTGCAAATGTGACATTCAGTCGCATCTTCAAACTTCTTTTCATCCTCATCCGTCTTTATTGGCTTATTCTTCCATTGTTGTTTAAGTGAATAACTATCACAGCAAATCTTTATAAAGTCAGCTTCAAGACTGGTAACAAACTTTTTACCTACGTCATCCTTATCGCTTTCGGCTGTATACTCAAAAGATTTAATTTTTAAACCATCAGGTCCTATGATGTAATAGCAGAAGGAGCTTGGAACATGCTTTTGGTATTTTTTGGTGTATGACTGTTTTAAGTCAGGGGTGCAAGTGTTGTCATCGATGGGTTTGATGAAACTTTCAAAGTCGGCATAGACACAGTACGGAACTCTCATACTATTGTTGTAGTTTTTAAACTCAAGGGTCGAACCTTCTTTTGGAAGATCAATTCTCATTGGAGCGTTCTCATAACAGTATCCTTTGTGAATTTGAAGCTTTTCTTCTTGGTCATAACCATGCATGCAATTTCTGAAAAAATGAAGTTTTCTTTTTCCTTTTGTTGTTGAGGAGCCGGCAAACCGACTGAAATTGTTAATAAGGCAATAATGGCTGTTGTCTTTGTTTGAAATATACAGCAAATCAACACAGTGCTTTCGATCATGAAATTTGGATATAAGCATAGGTTGAGGCTTATTCATTTCATAGTGAAAGACGTTCACGCTGATGTCAGGATTATTCACTTCAAACTTTTTGATTTGAGTTGTCTTTACAGGAAATTCCATTCCTTCCCAATTCAACTCTTCTGATTTTAAAATAAGATCATTGTCAATTCTTTCATTGTCTCTATTTTTAAGATTCAACGCTCTGGTGACGCACCACTTGAAGCATTCATCGTCGTTGTTTACCATGTTGATGATAGCCTTTTTGTTTTTCAACTTGAGAGGCAGCTCCATGTAGGAAGAGCCCTTGAAAGGTTCATAATCAACAAAGCTTATATCCATTCTTAAAATCTTTGACAAGACGCAATTGGATCCCATCTTGTTGTAATTAGCGCTACGTTCCAAGATTTTTTCTTCCATTTCAGTCATAAGCTCTCTCACATCATCACCCTCTAATAATCTTTGCGCATTAGATGAAAAGTTAGCTGTCTGAGTAGTTTCCTCACCAGTCAAGATGCTTACGCGAGTCATTTCACAGATTAAAACAGTTCTTACCTTTGTGTTTCTTTCTCCTTCCATGGTTTGAATAGCAGACTCTCTCACCAAGTTTTGAAATGAAACAATATCTTGTTGCCGAGAAGACGGCTCGTAAGAAAATACTCTGGTTGAACGCTCTGCTGAATGCTTAGTCATATTAAACTTTATGGTGTAAGGAGCACCTGTTGACACTGAAGCTGGAACCGGACTTGTAGACCTTGAAGCAGGAACCGGAGCATCAAATACGATGTCTTTGAGAGACTTTATTCTTTTTTCAACTCCGCTTTTTACGCTGCTTACTGTTTTCTTCACCGTAGTTGGAACGTAGGGATCAATGGCTGTAAGCACTTGGTTAAAACCGTTGGAGACAGTCGTTGCAATTCTTGAAAGCCAACCAGGTCTAGGAGCAGGAACAGGTTTTGGAGCAATGACGTTTGTTGAATCAACAACAGGTGTGTCAAGGATGGACGTCACTCGATTTTGCAAATGAGCCGGTTTAGGAGCAATAGGAGGCTTTTGCACAACAGGTCTCGGTGGAATGATCGCTGGTTTTGGAGCAATAGGAGGTTTTATCACTGCAGAAGGTTTGACAACAAACCTTACTTTTGTCGGCTTTATTGAAACTTTTGTCGGCTTTATTGAAACTTTTGTCGGCTTTATTGAAACTTTTACCGGTGGCTTAACAAACCTAACCACGCTTTCATTAACAGGCAAAGGTCTCGCCTCAGTCGTGCGTCTACGAGTTACAGGTTGAGGAGCAGGACCACTTCCAATGATGGTAATATTTAAAGCTGCAATGAGATCAGCTTTTTTCATTTTATAGATACCTTTGATATCATCACGACCTTTAGCCATCTCTCTTAATTCTTTTACAGTCATTTTATTTCGATCTTTTCGATCATTAACAGACTTTTGGCCAATGACAGGTTTTGTTGTTCTTATTGCTTCAACGAGCTGTTCCCTTGTCATTTTGGTATAGCCTTTGATGTACCTTTCTTTAGCATCCCTTCTTAATGATGCCATTGATACTTTTTGATCTTTAACAGTTTTACTTTCCATTTTTATTACGGAAAGATTTTTCTTTATGTCACTTTCATTTTTTCGCTCTTTGGCGGTAGTTTTTGCTTTTTGCTTTTTAGCATCAGTTTTATCACCCATTTTATTAAGGGAAAGAAAATTTTTTTCGATGCATTCAAGTTTTCGCTCTTTAGCAATTAATTCCGGTTTTGAAGAATAGATACTCATTTTTATTATACTAAGATTTTCTTTAAGTCAATTCAATTTTTTTTAAATCTTGGCACACTTTCAGCATATTTTCTTCTTCGAAAAGTTTTTACCGTTTTTTAATTCTTTTCGCGGGGGAATTAAAAAATTATTTAGAAAGACGTGAATACATATTTTTAATCTCTCTAATATGTTCAGTGATTTTACGACAATTATTACGTCCGCTAGCATTTAGTTTCCAATTTGTTCCTATCAGGAATTTATTACGCAGATCAATGTCTTCTTTTATATTTCTGATCACTTCTTCAAAAGGTGCTACTTCAACCATTTCTTTGAAAATGATTCGATGTTCCTTTGGAAGTTTTCTTATGTTTTTTAGAAATTTAAGCAAACTTTTTGATTTAGCCGTATCAGAAGTTGGCTCTAAGCTATCATCAAGAGCATTTAAAAGATCATCCTTTTGCATGCTTTCCATCTTTTTATTTATGCCAAGAATTTTATTTAAGTCAATTTTTTAACATGACAAAAGTTAAAAAATAAATTTTGCTGCTTTTTACGTTTTTCAAGCTTTTCAGAATTTAAAAATTCAATCTTGATTCCATTATCCACCTTTCCATCTCGACGCTCTAAATATCTCCATCCACGTCCAGTTCCTGCCATCGCTTTGTAAAGAGACTTGTATTCAGTCACCTCACCCGTTTCAATGTTGGTTATTCTCACAGTGATGGGTTTTTTCTTAACTAAACTAAGCCATTCCCATTTTGGATCAACAGGTTTTTTTTCTTTTGGAGGAGGTTTTACTTTTTTTTCTTTTGCTCTTTCTAAAATCTCATCTTTACTGATCAAATTATTTTCAACCGCAAGCATCATCAACGTTATTAAATCATCTGCTGTTTTACTAACGCCGTTTTCATTCAACAAATTTTTCAAATACGATGTTGTATATCTCATTTTATTATACCAAGATTTTTTTTAAGTCAATTCAATTTTTTCCCGAAAAGATATCTTAATAAACAGCAGTCATGTTGGTTCCGTCTGAAACAAATTTAAGCAGTTTGTCAGAGATCACCACTGCAAAAATAACGGTATTTGCAATAGTTGAAGTTCGAAATTTAAGGTTTACCACTAATTCAGCTGTTTCCGACGCCACTCTTTCTTTTTGCTTGCTGATATCTACAAAGAACAACGGATATAATTTTATATATTCAAGCAAGCTTAACCCAGATTGACAAACAAGTTCATTTGTGCCGTAATATTTTTCATCAAAAGAGAACGCATCTGAATAAGCCATAACCACTCTCTTTTCTCCAAAATTCAAGTCGTAATTGTAATTTGGATACTTTATTCCATTAACAGTCACGTAAAAATTGCTAACATCACAATGGTCGAATAGTGACGGATTAACTGTTTGACTGGAATTTCTGTTTGTCTGAAGTCCGAACAGGATAAATCTTGGAATGCTTTTGTCAGTGACTCTTCCAAGCGACCAGGTAAATTCTGTTTGACCGGCTGGAATAAGCTGTCTTTCACATTTGTTTGATTTATAAGCCACTTGAATGGGAATTTTTTGAGCCATTAAATTCATGAAATCAGTCTTTTTCGAAATATCCAATTCAACGCGAGGCATATAAAGTCTGAATTTTTTAAGGTTGATCATTCCTGCACTAACGCTCTCCGCTCTATAAATCGCATCATCACATTCTTTCTTTGTAAAGGTGATGGTATGTCTAAACCCATAAACAACTTTGTCATAGGTTTCGCAAAATCCAAAAATGTGCTTCAACGGAATTTTAAACGAAAAAGCTCCAACGGATGTAGTGTCTGCAAACAAGTGGTCTCGTCTAACATTGAATCCTGAATTTCCAACAAGATTTGACGTATCCATATACCACATCTGTTTTAATCCATCAGCAAACTGAAATCCATAAGGATATTTCATCAATCCAAGTATGGTGGTGGCTGGACCTGGATACATCACTCTTTCCACTTGCTCTCCCGACAAGTCATAAGTCACATCATTAAACAAATACATCAAAGCATTGTTCACCAGTGCAATGTTGTCTTTAGCATCGTAAAAAGTTCCATCACTCTTTTTCAACACTCCTTCAATAAGAATGTATGCCTCTGATGGTACTGTTTGAATCGATTGACAGTCAATCTCAAAAGTAATCGTCCCTGAAGAATTTAAATCGAGATTGGTTGGAAGATACTCAAAAAAATCAACTTTTTCAATACCAATATCATACTCTGGGTTCTCAGTAACTCTTAATCGCTCAGTACTTATCATTTTTTATATAATAAAAATTATTTAATTCATTTAAATGTCTCTTATCGCAAGTCATCGCAAGTTTATAACAAACCATCGCAACAGAATGCTTTCTTCATGCTATTTTCATGCCCTGTCCCATTTTCACCAGGTCTTGAATTCGAATCGCGTTCTTTTTAGACATTTTCTTACTTTGAATAGATGAACCAGTCTTTAATTTCTCAATGGTCTTTTTACCTTTATCAATAGCTATATCTCTAGCAGTGGAAATGGCTGAAAGGGCTAACTCTGTCCCAGCAGATTTTGCAGCTGTAATCGCTTCTTGTCCAATTTTACTTGTAGCAGCATTTTTAAGCAAATTCACTGTTGCTTTTGACACACTTGACGCAGCTGCTCTTTTTATGAAATTTTTAATCATGTCCACAATACCACCTCCACCAACAACGTTCTTTTTCACATATCTTCTTTTGTTCACAATGAGCATTTTTTAAATAATTTTATCAATAGTCCTCATTAACGATTTATATTCCTCTTTATTAATCTCTCCTTGTCTCAACAGCTCATCGCAAATAGCAACAGCCACATTTCTTGACTCTTTATTCCCAGCATGCCATGCAGCAATACTCAATTCAAGCTTTTCCACCAACGCATTAGGATCGCCTGGAAGAATAATGACACCACGACCTTTTTTACCTTTTTCAATACGCATCATTTTTTCCCAAATAGGAGCAATAAGTTGCTGATACTTTGGTCTTCTTGATGATTTCGGTTTATTCGGTTGCGAATCAGATCTTATAGCATCACTGTCCATTAAAATTTTTTCATAATTTTGCAAATCTTCATCGGTATAGCTCTTTGGTATTGTTAATTCAGTCATCAGTTCCCAAAGACCTTTTGTTCCATTATACTTTTCTTCACCGACAATGATATCATTTCCATCTATTTCAACCTCCATTTTTCCAATGTACATTTTATCTCCAACTTTGTTCACTTCAAAAGGTCTTTTCTTTTTTTGATCGACTGACAGGCTTTTAATCATCTTTTCATTGCTTTCAATCAGAGGCTTGTAAAGCTTGCTCACATCAGCTTGAAGATTAGCATCTGAAATGTTGCCGTTTCTTCTGTCATTAATTTCTTTCACAATTTCATCCCTTTTATTCATGTCTTGTATTTTAAAGAAAAACATCTTTTTAAAATACGTGGAAAAAAACATAAATTGGTTTTACGACTACGTTGATCCTTTCTTAAAAAGGTTATTGAACGTTTGAATTGCATCTTCTCTTCCTTTTTGAATCAAGTTTTCTTTAGTAACTTCATCTATTCCCTTTTTTGTTTTAGTTCTTATTTCCTCTGTTAAGGATTTAAACTTTTGAAGCTCGTTTAAAATCAATTCATACTCTGAATCGCTTATTTTTCCGTCTATCAACGCTTTGGAAATGTGTTCGCTGATCGTGTTCAATTTTGACTCGGCCAACACTTTGATCTTTTCATGCTTCTCCGCTTTTAATGCTAGTTTTTTGTTGACTTGTCCTCCTACAATGGATAAAAACCCCATTCCAATAGCTACACCTTCACACACAATTGCTGCAGGACTAGCAATAATGGTTGACAAAAGCCCAATTCCAGTCACACCTAAAGCAATGCATAAGGCTTGCATCGTATTATCCACATTAGAAATGATTCTGAAAGCGCGATGGTACTTTTTGCTTAGATGAACTCGCTTTGCTTTTTCACTCTCTATCTCTTTCTGAATCTCGCTTATTTTCTGAAGCCTATAAACATGCCCTCCTTCATCTGCAGGAGCGGATGGAAGAACTGGATAAAGTTTATCATTCAATATTTCCATTTTTTATTAATAAAAAATTATTTTAAATCAATGTAATTAATCTTACAAAGTTTTTCTCCTTTTTTAACAATCACGTCCTGTTTGCTGTTACTATTCACGTCTATAATAACATCATCTACAGACTCTGAAATAATAACTTCGTTTTTTCTATAATTCAATTGATCAGTAATTTTATTCATTAATGTTATCACTGCAACACCTTTCTCCAAATTCAACCCAATGGATAAAGCTACCATTGTATGTGAGAGAGCAGCAAATTTAATGTCTTTCTGAGCAAAAATCTCATATTGTTCGTTAACGTTGAAATAAGGTGGATGATCTAACGTTTTCGTAGACACAATAATGTTGTTCGGTCTTCTTTCCTCCAACTCTCTAACCCTCTCTTCCAAAATTTTTAATTGCAAATCCAAACTGTGGACTTCTGCTGAGGTAACATTTCTAAAAAACTTGTGAGGAGCATGCATTTTACATATTAAAAATAAATTTTTAGATCATTTTTGCAAACTTAACAATTCATTATTATCTACCCATGAATTAAACGAGTCTGGATATCCCAACCATTTGACTAACGACTTGCTCTTGGTTTTGCGAATGATTTTTTCAATTCTGAATATGTCTTGATGCGTCTTTTGCATCTCCTGCTCGTAAAAAGTGCCTTGAATTTCTTCACCGTTAGCATCAGCGATTTTATACGTGGGTGATTCGTATGCTGAACATTTGACACGGTAAAAACCTCTTCAGTCCATCTCGGCGTATACCCTTTTTCAAAACGAGACTTCTTTTTTACGATCCTCACTTGATCACCTATGGAAAATTTTGGTTTTGCTGGTAATGTTTGATCCTTTCCATACAGATTCCACCATACCCTACCTTTATTCTTTTCATCGCTAGCTTCAACTGGTGTCATTTTGATAGAAGAGTGCTTTGTGTTGTTGTAATTTTTCACCATCTCATCTAATACGTCAATATATTTATTGGTATTGTTGGCTGAAAAATATTTAAACATTCTCTCTTTCATCGTTCTGTTCCATCGCTCGACAACAGAACTTTTTTCCTCGTTTTCAGTGGAATACAATTGCACACCCAACGCTCTCACGTGCTTGTTGTAAAACTCTTTTCCTTTATCTACCCACAATTTAACGCATTTTCTTTCACCAAAAATCTTTTTCAACGATTCTGCCACTTCAAGACCCGTTTTGCTTTTTAACGGAACAATCCATCCATACTTTGAAAACACGTCAATCACCATGAGCAAATATTTTACACCCTTGTTGAATTTTGAAAACGATTGCATGTCTACCAAATCTGCGGTCCATATTTCATCAATGTCGTTTACAATCACCCTTCTTCTTTTAAAATGATGAATAACCGGTTTATGAAGCTCCTCTGCAAGCTGATCCGTCCATTTCAAATCACTCACACCCAATCCAAATTTAGCTTTGGCTTTAATGATGGGCTCAATGATTTTTCGCTCGTTTATTTCTCTCTGAGTTGGATTTTGTATAGAGTTCATTTCTTCAAGCATCATTCGATCTGCCAAATTTCTGTTTTGCTTGTCGTTAAAATACTTGTAAGCTAAATCGTGGTGATATGCAGCATTGTCCACTCGGTCTACCGGTTTGCTCCACTCTTGATACATGTCTGTGGAAGTGAGTCTTTTGTCTAAATTGGTACCAGGTCCAGCAAAGTTCATACCTGGAACGTGCATTTCTCCTGGAAACTTTGCCCATGGAAGTTTGATTTTGTTTGAGAGTTTGTTAATCGATTCCACCAAGTCTCCTCCGCTAAGCGCATGCGAAGATGATCCTCTGGGCGTATGCGAAGAAACAAACTTGCATTTTGTTATCCCACAAGAGTCACAATTCCCTTTCAACATAGACCTATTGTTTTTTGTCATTTCCTTTTTCAAGTGAATGGTTTCAGTCTCTCTTCTACACTTAACGCAGTACATTTTAACATATATAAAAACTTTTTTAATATAAAAAATATGGAAGTGATGAAACTGTCGTGTAAAATTGGGAAAACCAAAAGAAACAACAGCAAGCTTTTACCGAGAAGCATTCGAGGAATCATCGTTGGAAAGTCTGGATATGGTAAAACAAAGCTGCTCTTAAATTTACTTTTAAGACCTGGATGGCTAGACTACAATCATTTACAAGTGTTTGGAAAATCTCTTTTCCAACCCGAATACAAAATACTCAAAAGGTCTTTCGAAAATAAACTTCCTAAAAAGGATATTGTTGATTTGTTAACGGATGATGTACAAGACGAAATGGAAAAATTGAATTTAATCCATGAAGATGTTATTAACGATCTTTCAAAAAAATATTCCGACAATGATATGGAATGTCAATTTTTCGAAACAGCAGACGATGTGCCTGAACCAGAAGATCTTGATTCATCTAAAAACAATTTGATGATCTTTGACGATTTGCAATTAACCAATCAAAACAAGTGCGAAAAATATTACATTCGAGGAAGACACTCTAACGTCGACTGCTTTTACCTCGCTCAAAACTATTTTGAGATTCCAAGACATACCATCAGAGAAAATGCTAACTTTATTTGCCTCTTTAAACAGGACCAAAAAAGCGTTAATCACATTTATCAAGATCACGTTTCCTGCGATATGAAAATAGAAGAATTTAAAGCCTTTTGCAATCATTGCTGGAATGAACCTCACGGATTTGCCGTCATTGATCTCTCTTCTAAAAAGAACGAGGGAAAGTACCGAAGTGGGTTTGATGATTTTTTATTTTTCTAAAACAATTTAAAAAAATAATTCTTATTTAAAAAATGTCAGGTATAATCATTGATGTAGATGGAAAATCAAGTGTTATCACCACTGATTTTTTGGATAAAATCGTTTTTAACGAAGGAAAAAGTTATGAAATGGCTTTTCTCGGTCTTGAGACTTACAACAGCATTCCAAATGTAAGCAGTAAAAACAATTCTTTCAAATACAGCATGAACAATGGAGCTCATTGGGAGAACATTATCATTCCATCAGGAAGCTATGACATTAAAGACATCAATGAGTATTTGCAAAAGTCTATTTTTAACACAATAAAAACAGCTCAACGTGGAAGTTATATTATTGCAAATAAAATTAATTACTCTCCAAACAACCTTCAAATTGGAATCAATCTTAATACTTTAAAATCAACCATTAAACTTGGTTTGAATTATTTGATTGACTTTAACGTGGAGAACAGCATCTCTTCAGTTTTAGGGTTTACTAAAAGAAAATTAAATTCCAATTCCGAATACGAGTCGGATCATATCGTTAGAATTTCAAGCATTAACACCATCAGAATCGTTAACAACGTTATCGGATCATCCTATATTAATGGAACCCAATTAAATTGCATTTACTCCTTTTATCCAAATGTTAGTCCAGGTTATAAAATCATCGAGAGACCAATGCATTTGATTTATCTTCCTGTTAAACTGTTTGAAATTTCAACAATGATTACTCGCATCATTGATCAGAATGGAGATTTGGTTGATTTTCGTGGAGAGGATATTACAATACGATATCATATTCGAGAAGTGAAATAAATGATTTTTAATACATAAAAAATGAGCAATTATCAAAATATCAAAATTAACATCTCGCAGAGCCAATCTGATAAAATTAAAAAAGCCATGCATGATAAAACCGATACTAGCATTAAGCTTTCTCATCAAGACTTGAACGGTGAACATGTTCTCGCTATCACTAATTCGCAATTGAACAAAATTAGAAAAGCGTATGAAGCTGGTAAAGGAGTCACTCTTAAATTGAGCAAAAGACAAATTGCATACAACTCGAAAATAGAAGGAGGTTTCATCGGAGCTCTTTTACCGTTACTAGGTATGATAGGCAACACTCTTGCCACAAAGGTTGTTCCTGCTCTCGCCACTGGATTGTTAGCAGGTGTAGGTTCTTCTGCCGGCTCTGCTATGGTTGATAAAATTGCAGGAAGAGGTCTTTTTTACATGAGCAAAAATGGAAAAGGAATGAAGATAAAAACTTTAGGTGGAGAAGGATTGTTTATCACCCCATGGACTAAAAATGTTCACGGTGATGGACTCTTCATTAAAACTGGAAAAGGTTATCAATCTGTTGGAGCTGGTTTATTACTCGGACCTAACTCACCCTTTAATAGTATACTCTTTTTAGGTGCTATTCTATGAAATCGCTTATTAAAAAATTCGGATAAACTTTTTAAGAAATTAAAAAATGATCGACTTTCAATGGATTGACGTAGAAGGAATTGTTTTACCTAATGAAGCTTTAACTAACTTTCAATTGATAAAGGCTGCTAAACAGTTAAAATTAAAAAACTTTCAAGGCGTGTTTGTCAGGGATGAGTTACCAAAAAAGCCAAGAAAAAAAGAATGTGGTATTGTGAATACAGGAGATTCAAGCACTGGTGGGTTTCATTGGGTGTGCTGGTATAAAGACGGTGACAAAAAATATAGTTTTGACTCTTATGCTCAGCCTCCTCTTGTTGAGCTCATTGATTATTTAAAAAGCCCGGTTTATTATAACAGCGAGAGAGTTCAGTTTGGTGATACGTCTTATTGTGGCCACTTGTGTCTTTACGTCTTGAAAAAATTACAGGAAGGGGATGACTTTCAAGAAGTTATCAATACCTTGTGGTGACTGCTTAATAAATAACAAAGAAAAGCTCGCCACCATGAACGTCTTCCGATCACGTCATCACGATGTCTACACCGAAGAGATCAACAAAGTCGCACTCAGCGCTAACGATGACAAAAGAATCATCTTACAAGACGGAATTCACACCTTGGCTATTGGACATTACAAAACAAGGCAATAAAGAAGAACAGACATCTTGAAGAACTGGTATATAAATAACATGATTATTTATATACTTCTTCTTGATTTTTAAAGACGACTCTTAAGTATTGGTTTTGTCATGATATGAAGTGTTCGCCATTTTTTATGCATCCTTAAGTATGGGAATGGGTCAATGCGCCAGAACCCGCTTTTCCTTATATATAGTTTATGCTGTCTCCAAAAAGTAAGACATACCAGAGCCAACGATTAGTTGGGATTTGAAGAAGCAACAAAAAGAAAACTGGTCTTGAAAATGTATTAATTTAATTCGAAGAAGAGTTGGTTGGCTTGGTAAGTCATCTGATTTGGGCAATCCTAAAACAAAGAATGATATAATTAAAGCTGCTTCAACAGTACGGAAACTTCGTAAACCTTCGGATAATTTAAAAATGGACTTCCAATTAAATATTGGGTAAATCGTCCAGATTCATATCAAAATGTTGATGAAACAAATTTTGAATTGAAAACGAGTATGAAGAGAGTTCTCTTAATGGAAGGTGCGATAAACAGTTTACAAAGCTAATTTATCAAAACCTAAAGAAAATTGCCTGCTATTTTTTAGGAGCTAATGGTTCTGCATCATAAACGTAGACCATTTTGAAGGAAAATTTTACTTGGATGGAAGATCTTGCATATCTGGAACTGTCAATGGTAATTTTCTATTCACTAAAACTGAATTTTGATGGCAAAACCAAACCATTTTCAAAGATTAAATTTAGAGAAATGATCAGGAGGTGAAATATGTCTTCATATTCTTAAACAATCATGTAAATCACACTAATGTTTACTTAAATGGTGCAAGGATTGGGGAACTCACATCATTGAGTACATAAAAATTTTTAAACTGAAAAATAATGAAATTATTAACAAAAAAAAGCATCAATGGTTTCCGTGGTACAGGCATATTTTTCGCTGAATATTGAGAATGCTCATTTTTAAGAGATGAAATGCTTCCAATTCAGTAGCTCAAGTCTTCTTCTGTACTTATGAAAGTTTTGGCACTTCTACTTTTTCCAATGCAGCTTCATCCAGTATTAACCTTATGAATGATGAACTTCTTGTTCCTGTTCAAGGTTTCAGTGTAAACAAAACGTTTTTTTTTTATTAAATATTTTTTTGCGTCAATTTATAGAAACTTCTTGGGTACTAGTGAAATAGGGCAACTGATATTCTTCATTAAGTCTCTAAAATTAAGTCTCTAAATATTGCATAATCTTTTGCGCTACACTTCTGGTGACTATTCTGAATTCTTTCGTTATGAAGCATCAGCTCAGTTATACTTTCACCAGCATGTTAAAACGGAAGTTCCAACTTCTTGGACTTCTATACCACTAACTTCAACCCTTTCAACTTCAATTGAGAATATTCAAACTTCCTAACCAATTAAACGCAAAACAAAAAGACAATAAAAGAAAATCAATTATGGAATCTTTACAACTGACAAAGTCTTAAAGATACATAAAAAAGAATCCGAAGAAAAGAAAAATAAGGAAAAGGAGACTGAAGAAAAGAAAAAGAATCAATAAGAATGAAAAATAGTACAAGAGCAGATTAAATAGAGGGAAAAAGCAAAAACAAAAACAAATCGTCTGAGCCTGTTCAAAAAAAAAAAGCGTGGCAAACCACTTAATAATCAATAATATGTATTTATAAAACGTTTTTAGTATTTTGTGAAAATGATATAGTATTTCATTCATTCTTATAAGCTAAAATGCAATAAAATTCTGAAGCTAAAATGCTTGTAAAATCAGTTTAACATTAATGCTTCTTAAATTTTTCGCAAATCTTTTAAAAATTCTTAAAACGGTCATTTTTTGAATTACCGCAAATATAAGTTTTTTAAAGCAAAAAAACAGAATTCATACCGCAAAAAAATAGATTTGTTAGCTAGCTGCGTTTTTTAGTAAGGCCTTTAAGGTGCAATTAAAATCGAATTGTAATGTGTATAACTATTTTCTTCACCGCACCATTTGGTGCATGTTTCATTTGAAAAGAGCATATGATTTAAAAGTTATAAAGTTTCTATGATCGGAAATTCTGTAAAAAAAAACATCTTTTACCCTATTTATTATTAGCACGAGTTAATACTTTTAGAACTCCGTAAAAAACAACAAAAAAGCAACTTTAAATAAACCGCAGTTAAAAAAGACTTAAACGGATGAGCGAGAAAATTTTTACGTGGTAATTACCGTTTATTTTTGATCTTAGATCGTTTTTGATGCTTGGTTTTCAAAAGACTTTGAATGACCTTTAAAACGAAAAAGAGTGACCATGAAAGAATCGCGCAACAAAACTCCAGATCGAAAAACAAATGTTTTTCTGAGAATGGTTTGCATTAATCTGTTTTTAACATTAAAAAAAAATCTTCAAATAGTATTGATTTTGTTTGGAGCCGTTCTTGGCATACTCATAGGAATTTGTATAAATGAATCAGTTCAGAGGCTAAAACAACCAGATCGCTATACAGCAATTACAGTATTGGGATTTCCGGGCGAGTTACTTCTTCGAATGTTAAAGATGTTGATTTTACCTCTGATCACATTTAACCTAATTGATGGGCTCTCAAATCTGGATAGCAGGGTATCAAGCAAAGTTGGGTTGAAGTCATTGATTTTTTACTTAACAAGCATGGGACTTGCAGCAGTAATAGGAATAACCCTAGTATCTTCAATTAAACCCGGTGAAGGAATGGCGGTTACAAAAGAGAAAAGCGATCACCAAGAAATTGTTCGTCCATTAGACTCGCTAATGGATATAGTCAGGTTTTTTTGTTTTTTTTTATTAATTTATTTATTTACTGTGATGAAGCGCTTAGGTTTGGTTTTTCCAAAATAAAATAATGGATAGCAAAGAGTAAATTCTTTTAAGATAAAAAGATAAATTTTCTAAAATTCATTTAAAAAGGTCATTACATGTATTTAAAACTGCAATTTAAAATGCATTAAAATAAAGTTTTGGGGACAAATTTATATTGATCCATAAATTTATATAGCGCTTTTGAAAATTCAGTTTAGCATACCACACGGCGCAATATTTTCTTTTTTAAAAGAGAAATGGTTTTGAGAAAAGTTTCATTAAAGTATTTCGTTTTCTTTAGGAACATGTTTCCATCAAACATCGTCAGGGCATGCATAGAGCAAGTAATTTAAACGATTGGTTTTGATTAAATTACAAAGCACATCGTTCAATAAATTTTTCTTTTCTTTTTTTATAAAAAAAAAAAAAAAATTAATTGAACGATGTGCTTTGTTATTTAATTGTACTCACATTGTGAGCACAATCATTAAACATTAGCCTATTCATAACGCGTTAGTTTAATCGCAAGCTTCTTTTTGATCCGTTGTTTTTTTTAGGATAAAACAATTGTTGTTATTGAACACGAAGTCACTTCGCCTAATTTAACACTTTTTGATCCGCGCAATTTTAGTTCAAACCAAATACTCGAGCTTGTAAAAGGAAAATACCTATCTCAAAGATTGGACGCCTCTGGAAATATAAGTTATATGATAAATTCAATCCGATCTTACAAAATCGGTAAAGGGTTAGCGTCAAGTCCCTCAACAAACTACTTAGGATTAATTGTGTTTGCCATCTTTGTCGGAAAAATAGCCAATACAGTCGGAAAAGATGCTAGAGCTTTCGTTGACTTTGTTTCTGCGTTTAATGCAATCATCGCAAGAATGGTTTCAGTGGTGATGTGGTATTTGATATTAAATACAAATTTATATTCACAGGGGAAAACAAAAATAAATTAAAATACGTTTTGAGTAAACTTTTTGTTAAAAGTTTTTTTTTTAAGCTTCTTTCTATTAACATTTATCTTTATTTTTTCGTTTTAGGTTTGCGCCAATCGGAATATGCTCGTTGATTCTCGCGAAGTTTTCTGAAATGCAAAAAGTTAGTGAAACCTTTACAAGCTTAGCATTGTTTATAGTTACGGTAGTTGCCGGTCTGACAGTTCATGGGTTAGTCGTTCTTCCTGTCATGTATGTTGTTCTCACTCGGAAAAACCCTTACATATTCCTCAAGGGGATGTCTGCAGCAATGGCAACAGCATTTGGAACTGATTCAAGGTATATTTGTTATCTCACTCGGATTTTTTTTAGATAATTTATCCATTGTAAGTAAATTCATGTTTTTACAAAGTAAAGAGTAATCAAGTACACTTTTTCAAAAAATTCTTATCGTTTTGAAACGTTCCAGAGCAAGTTTTAATAGTGAATTTTCTCCAAGCAAACATTGCTTCTAATATGTTTCTTGTTTCAATAAGAGAGGTTGGAAACGAGTCCGGTATTTAATTTAATCCCTAGTATTTTTTATTATTCTTTTTAGTGCAGCTACAATTCCTGTTACTTTAAAATGTCTCGAAGAAAACTTAAAAATTGACAAAAGAATCACTAGGTTTATTATACCGGTCGGAACTACAATTAATATGGACGGAACAGCTCTTTATGAAGCAGTCAGCGCCATCTTTATAGGTATACTTACTTTTTTAAATTTTTTTTACTACAAGCTTTTTTAGCAAGCTATGCTTAAAACAACAAGATAAGATATACTTGGAACAACGAGATACGACATTCTTGGAACAACGAGGTAAAACATACCAGGAACAATTAGATAAGACATTCGGAAAAAAAAAATTTAGTTGTTATCTTTTCTAAAGCTTTTGAATTTTTTATAAAAAATCAAAAAACTTTGTTGAAAAAAAAAACTTTTTTTCAGCACAAACGATAGGACATCTACTAGAATTTGGTGATTATGTTGCAATAAGGTACTATTCATTTTTTTTCCCCATAAAAGGTTTTTTTTTTTTTGATAAAAGACTCTAAGAGCAATTAAAAAAATAAATTTAAAACATTATACTTATAAATATTTGATTAAATTCAACTATGAAAAAAACTGTTAAAATTAAAAAACGTTTTATTGATAAAATATATAATTTTGAAATGGACGAATAAGTTATATTTAAACCTGTAAGAATGAATTATAGTTAAACCAAACAATATATACTAAAACTAATTTTAAAATCAGTTTAATGTCTATCTTGGCGGCTGTTGGAGCCGCAGCGATTCCGCATGCCGGTCTTGTAACGATGCTGATTGTGTTGGATACCGTTGGTCTACCTTCAGATATGATTGCTGTAATATTTTCTGTTGATTGGTTCTTGTGAGTTTTTCTTCTGCATTCTTTATTTTTTGTATACTTTTATAGGTATTGGCAACGGTAAATACTTTGGAAAATTCTTTATTCCCTCTAAATAATAAGAGAAAGCACCAAACTATAACAATGCTAGTCAAAATACTTTTGTTTAGAGACCGCCTTCGAACAATGGTGAACGTTCTCGGTGATGCGTACGGCACTGGTATTATTGAGCATTTATCCCAAAAAGATTTACACGATCATCTTGAATTTGTTTCAGCACCCTTAGTTAGAACAGAAAACATTGCTACTCAAACATTTAATAATGAGGAGGCTGGGTTATAAGCTAACGCTTCAAAGTCGTGGCTCTTATTACTTCTTACATTCGATAATAATAATTGAAGCTATAAATAATATTTTCGCAGGATTTTGTTCAAAACATTTTTAAAGTAAATTACATATATATAAAAATTTTTTGATTTTATAAAAGAAATATTGAAATAAAAGATAAATTTTGCAGTAGTTAAATATATAGAAATCTAAAGCTTAAATATCGTTGTCCCAGTTCAACAGTGTAATATCACAAAGTTAGTCACTTTGAGATGTGTGTTTATTCTGAAAAATGAGGGAAGGATCTTTCCAGTAAACTGGGCAGCAAAATATCTTGTAAAATTCATTTAATTTATTTATATTTATTCTATTTTGATTTTTAATGATATTTTTTCTAAAGTCTTAAGCATCATTAGACTAAGAAGAGGCATTGATGAGTCAGAAAGCGTTTTTAACTAACAGTTTTAGCTTTTTAGGCTTGCTGAGAGAAACTTACTAATTTGACGTGATTTATCTGTCTTTAGTTGGTCAGTCATTTAACAGTCCTTCAATTATGGTTATGGTATAACGTAAATTGCTCCGAACATAAAAGAATGCTTGTCCAGAATCAAAAGCAAACAGAAATAGTAATTCTCCCTTTTGAGTTTGTCACTTCCAATTACTTCCACCTTCTTCTTTTAAAAAGGTTTTCATTAACGATTGAGTAATATTCGATTGTATCAAAAGCGAGGCTTGGTTTGTAAAAACAAAACAAAAAAAAAAACACTTCATAAAAAAGGTGTCTTCTGGAATACAATTGAATGTCTCTACTAGCTTATGCTGAACTTTTGATCCTTTTTTTCAATATCGATTGATGCTTTTTTCTTAGAGATACTGAAGCCACCATTTATGAAAGTTTAGTATGTTTAATATATTAAGTATTTTTTCATTTTTTACGGACTAAGTTGGTGAGATCTTTTTGACTTATTGATTGAATCATGTACTATGACTGGATAGATAGATTCGAAAAATGTACTAAGACTGGATAGATAGATTCGATCAAGTTTCTGCACAACTCGCTTTATTACTGGAAATTTTCAGTCACAGAACAAAAGTTGTGCCCTCTCACTGGAAAATTCTGGTGGTTGATGGAACATCTGTTACTCATTGTCATAGTCAAAAGCATTCTAGCCACCGCGTGTTTTCTATTTTTACCACCACACGGATTCTTAAATACATGACGGTCCCTTCATTATAAATTACAGATCTTCAATTTATCACGTTTTCTTCTTAGTTCAGTAGTACATTCTCTGAATCGGATGACATGAAATTCGGATGGCATTATGAAATTCGGATGGCATTATTAAATAACTATTATAACACACTTTTAAGCATCAGCGAATCCCTAAACCGCACAGTGAATCAAAATCTAAAAAAGTTGGCAAAAAATCCCCAAAAAAAACAATTGCTAGGAACTAATAAATTAAGTTATAATGTAAGTAATACCACCAGAAAACTATGATTAATTGCTTTTTGGTTAATTTCTAAGGATTCACCAACTTTTGCACCTTTTCCTGAGACATTTATTTTTTATTATGAAACTCACGCACAAAATTTTCGCTTAAGTGTCATTTTTTTAAGGTTAATACAGGTAAAAACAGTTCAAAAATTAATTTGAAGAAATATGCTTAAGATATTTGGTAACTATAAACAACATTTTAGATACTGAATTTTGATTTTAGATTGTCATTCCCTAAGATTTTAAAAAGAGCGCCATAATGATTTTTTTTATTTGTTTAATCATGAGTTCGGTCGAAAAACAAAAAGATTCCACTAGATCACATGGTAATTTTTAATATTTTCCCATTGATAGGTATGTATGAAAGTAGAAAGGAAAAAAAAAACAGTTGCCCGAACACGTTTTTTACATTAGATTAGTACTGCAGAGGTAATTTGTCATAACTCAAAAACCAACATTCAAAAACTCATGCTCAAACAAATCCTGCTAAATTTTAAACCTCAAAAACCAAAAGTTTACTGGAGGCTCTTCTACTTGAGTTTTGTAAGTTGGAGGGTCTAGACCATGGAAGTAATGATAAATCTTAAGAAAATTCTATCAATGTTTAATTGTAAATTCAAATTTAAATTCCTGAAACATTCAAGAACTTTTTCAAGACTTCTTGAATATAAGCAAACCTGGTTGGATAGGGAAATAAAAGTTAACAGAAAGCAATTTCTATTGCTGCAAGTCCAGGTAGAATAAACAAGGACTGGAAAGATCTAAGTGAGAAAAGCAAAAGATCTAAGGTAGTAATAAATCAATTGAATTCAAACCAATTTAATAAATATTATCTTGTTTAAGGTGACCAAGTTGGCTAAACTTCCTGCTGAAGAATTGTCATTAGCTTGAATAAGAAAAGCCTCTGGAGATCCTGCCAAGAAAGTTTTTGTTTTTGTCATGAAAAATGCTATAAATCCTGGCAATTTTAAAAGCATGGAGGTTAGTTTTCCAATAAAAATGAAGATTGAAGATGCCTTGAACTTTAAATTCAGTGTGATCTTTTGGATGAATAATATTAAGTTATCATAAATTTATCCATAATACAGAATGCAGATATTTATTCTTCAGTTCATAAAATTAAGAATGAAAGACAAAAGTTATCCTGAGGGTGTAGTTCTAACAGAAATATCTGCTTAAACTCCTCTTTAGAGTATGTTTAATCATACTCTGACAAGGATACTAACTTTTACTGAATGCCAAGACTCTATGAAAATATTTTCTGAGAGTGGGGATAGTTTGAAGGTGTACTTTACTTTAAAGGGGTTTTTGATGGTGTCTCCAAAGTGTGTATAAACAAAAATATAATGATACAAATATTGGGGAGGCCCAAGTTAATGAGCAAAGTTTTTTTCAAACAGCTTTTATTCCACTCAAATTAACCATCATGAAGGAGTCAGTATGGTTGAACAAGGAGCCCTCTAGTACACATTGCATACCCCTACATCTCCAATATCAAAAGGAAATGAAAGGGTTGATCAGAAATGAAGATGAACACTTTAAAGCTGAAATGAATTTACTGGTTGAATTTGAGGTATGGTTAGAAGTAGCAGAAGGCAACCCTTAAAAATATTAGTTTCTATAACTGCATTAGTTTTAAAAACTATAAATCTGAAAAATGGAAAACCACTTCCCCCTGATGTTTTGTCTTTTTTAATGGCACAATAACAAAATAAAACTGTTTTTGCTAATAATACTTTTTTCTTTTTTTTGTTTTAGTCATAGAATAGTAAGATAAGTATTTTGATACAGTATTTTGGTTTTTTGAATCCAAATTTTTTTTGTTTTTCTTGGTATATATGCATGTTTTGGTTTGAGGAACCCAAATTTTTTTTATTTAAATTAACCTTAATTTATTTTAAAAAATATGTAATATTTTATGATATTTGGGATCAAGAAATCCAAATTTTTTATTTAAATTATTATTTGCACATGCAAATGACACCGAGATGTATATACACATTATACACATCTTGGGTACTTGTAAAATTTATTTCTGATAACAAATTTAAATTTTCTGACCTAAAAATGCTAGTATTGATGTATCATATGTTTATATTTGGCGGTTGCATAATTAAGGGTAAAAATTTCACCTTTGTGACTCACTGTGAACAGATCAAAACATATCACTGTAAAGAAAAGATAAAATAGATCATACATGCTTTTGTTAAACTAAAGTTCCGAACCCTATCTTGATAAATTTGCAACAATGTTCTAAAAGCATAATTAGGATTGATTTATTTTATATTAAAATGTTTAAAACTAAATATTGTATTTTGTAGTTTAAACAACATATTGCCTTATTTGTACATACATACATATATGCATACATACATACATACATACACACATACATACATACATACATACATACATACATACATACATACATACATACATACATACATACATACATACATACATACATACATACATACATACATACATACATACATACATACATACATACATACACATACATACTTACATACACACATACATACATACACATACATACATACATACACACATACATACATACACATACATACATACATACATACATACATACATACATACATACATACATACATACATACATACATACATACATACATACATACATACATACATACATAAATACATACATACATACATGCATGCATGCATACATACATACATACAAACACACACACACACACACACACACACACACACACACATATATATATATATATATATATATATATATATATATATATATATATATATATATATATATATATATATATATATATATATATATATATATATATATATATATATATGTTTTAGATGTGAAACAATGTTTATATTGAAACAAAGTAGTTTGACAAGTATCCTCTTTCTCAGTGTAGTAGTGTCAGCATTTGATAGTAAGTCTTTATTTGGTAAAAATGTCTTGCTTTCTTATCTTTATATATACAGAGTTTAAAATGTTTACTTTTTATTTCGCAATATGAGCATTTTTTAATGTGAGCATCCCCCATCCCCCTAACATTAGCTAGCAGAATATTGTGCCAGCACTAAGCTCTAAGTGTAAAACTGTGAAAATTCTTTTTAAAGATTGGAGTGTATAGGTTTGAATCTGAGTTAATTTCAAAAATTTGCTTTTTAGTAATTGTTTTTATTGATTAGGGGACCACTTTTTAACTTTATAGAGTGTTTACAGCTGTTTTAGAGTCAAATCAGCTCAGTCCAGCTCCAGCTCACCCTAACCTAAATGTTTTGTAAGGAAAAGTTCTTATTTTATTATGGGAAATATTATGCTTATATGGATACTGGAAATAATAGAACATAAATCGATACAGTCTTATAGTGTATTGAATTTGAAAGGGTCAATAAACTGTAGAATATGTAGAGTATATAGAGAGAATTGTAAGAATATATGTAGAGAGTTTCTTTTGGAGAATGGGAGGCTTGGATAATGATCAAACCAATTTAAAGATGCACCATTTTATTTATCTAAAAGAAAACTACAGCTAACTCCCAAAGATCAACAGATTAAGGTATTATAAGCATAGCTGCTTTTTACACAAAAAAAGTAAAGTTCAGTCATTTTTTGTAATAAAAGCAATTTAGCACTTACATGGTTAAAGAGTGAGTAGGTGAGCATAAAAGCATATTAATGCCCTAATGAACTTGAATATAAGGTTTCAGCTGTTCAAGATCTGTGATATTTTCATATGAAACCTGAAATAAACACTGGAAGCCATTAGGAAAAAGGCTTCTCCCAAATTTTTAATGTTTTGAGAAGTAGGCAAAAGTGATGCCTACTTTTTATACAAGGAGATTTTACTGACTAATGCTGATCTAGCTGTTTTCTGATATTGCTCCTAATTTGTTTTGTTATAAATTTCTATTTCTTGTATTAATATTGTGGTAAATAATTAAAATAATTTTTTTTTTTTTAAAATAAAAAATGAACATTCTTATTTATTTCAAAAAAAATTATAATACTTTGAATAAAATAAACAAAGGTTTTACTAGTATCTTTTTTAAAGCACAAACTAAAACTAATCCCATAAAAGTATTTCTCCCATTTTAAACCCTTTTTACTGCTCCCATTTTAAACCCATTTGTTTCATTTTGTTATGCTAGCAGAAAATCATTTTAATCATTTCACAAATACTTTGTATATTTTATATCATATGCAAACAATATTTATAGCACTAATCGTAAACACCATAGCTGTTAAATTTTTTTTCTGAAATATAACAGAAGTTGTATAAAATTTGTGAATATTTGCTATTGAGCAAATTTAATTGTTGTTTGTTATTTGAATGTTCTTGAATTGAATTTTAAGTATAATTTTAGATTGCACAAATCGCACACCACTTGGGATGAGAAATGGTTTCATAAGAGCTGATCAACTTAGTGCTTCATCTCAATTTAATGATGAGTACAGTACAAATGATGGCAGACTTAGCTCAGCAAATGGTTGGTGCACAGATCAAACCAAAAATCAATATTTAGAATGGTATCAGGTATAATTTCTTATTTACTAGCTAATGTTGCATGAAAGGCCTTAACCTAGTGGGAAAAGTCAAGGATAAGTTGTTGGGTTGAATTTTTGTAAATCTTAGAACATCTAGTCATTGAACCTAGAATTAGAAAACATTCCATTAATGTCATGGTTAAAAATTCCATTTGAAATATTTGACTAAATGATTGCCATTTTATGATTTAGAATAAAATATTTAAGCTGGAGTTTTTTCCAATATACATGTAATAAAAAAAAATACAACCTTTTCTTCTCTGCATTCATCTTCTAGAATTGGTTGCTAAAATTTCAAGAATCTGGGTGGTGTCTGGTAAATCTAATGGTAGATGGGTGATATTGTTATCATTAGATAAAGCTAATAGTTTAGATTTCTTTTACCAAATTTCTCAAGCAAATTTATAATCATCACCAAAAGATAAGTTTATTGCCAGAGTATAACGATGAATCTAAAGATTGAAACTTTGTTTCTTCTCCACTTTAGTTGCCAGGGGTTAGGATATGAAGAAACATTTTTTGCTCTGAAATGTTTGTAAATATATGTAAAAAAAAAAGTATAAATTATATAAAAAGATATTTGCTTACTTCATATCAAAGACAGATAGTATTGATCACTACTCACACCTAACAATTAAGTTTTTAGTAAGATTCAAGCCAATCATCTACTTTATTTACTCTAACATCCTTGTAGATTTCTTTACCCACCATGTAACTGAAACTTTTATCTTTGACTTTTATTTCCTCATCACAATCAAGTATATTTAAACACAATTTTGAAAATCTGCCTCTATCAATATTCACTTTTAGAATATTTTTAGTTAAATGCAAGGACTACTAAAACAAATCATAAATAGGGTTGATCTCCTGACTTTGTTTGCAGAGGCTGTTAGATAATATTAAGTTCTATTTTGTCAATTTATTGTAGCACTATTATCATAAACTATTTTTTATATAAATTTTATATAAAGCTTTAACAGAAAGATTACCAAAACTTTAACAGAAATAACAACTTTATAACATAATGAACTTTATAACATAATAAACTTCATTATAGAGAAACCTCTTACATAAAGCCATTACATTATAATATCTTACATTATAATAATAACAAAATTTTAAAAAAGTATTTTTTCGGTAAAAGTAACAATATATTTTTCGCAAATTAAAAATTTAATCGACTAAATTTAGTTAGACTAAAAAGTTAGTCGACTAAGTTTAGTTTGACTGAAATGTTAGTCTACTAAATTTAGTTAGACTGTAAAGTTAGTCGACTAAGTTTAGTTAAGGTTTTTTTAGTTAAGTTAGTTACAATTTTTAGTTTTGGTCACAACACTATACTTAATGCTATTTTAAAGTTCCCATTTGGTAAATAAAGAAAAGAAATGTTTTGAAAATTTTTATTATTATTATAATCATTTTTAGTTTTTTATATATAGCATTTTTTATTAATAATTACTTAGCCATAAATGCTCCTTCACCTTTTGTTGAAGATTGTTATTAAAGTTATATTTTTCTTATTTTTATCTTTTAAAAATATATTGATGAACAATTTTCTAAAGGTAAATTTTGCATTTTTGTGTTGACTTTGTTGTTAAATTACTTTTATCGGCTAAATTACAGAATAAAGATTCCTAAAAAATCTCACCAAATAGATTACACTGCCATCTGTGGTTTTTTAATTAGATAGAATCCAATCGCTTTAACTTGGATGTATGATGTGGTTTTTTCTGGTAATTCCAGCTACAGTACATTTAAACATGGATTCATGCCTTGAATCCATACCAATAGTATTTGCAGATTTTTCAATTTCATAGCTTGCATGTGTCAGTTGGGTTCTCTCAATCTAACATCCTGTTCCTTTGCAAAAACATTAACCAAGCAAAATTTACTGTATTTTAAGAGCAGCTACTACTTTCTCTTTGAATATTCCTAAAATATGTTGCATATTCTTCAGTTGAAGTCTAAAATGGCAAAATCCAGAGAATGAAAAGGATGATGATTTTAAAATGTTGTCTTTCTCTGTTTGCTTTTGATTCTTTATATCTCAAAAAGAACCAACTGTTTTATTGTCAAAAGATAACTTTAAAGAGTTTTCTGTGTCAATGTTATCTTTTAAAAATAAAACAAAGTTGTTTAAAGTGATTGATAGTATGGAACAAAAGATACTAAATATGCTGATCAATGGATGAATGACCTGACAGAAACTCGCGAAAAACTTGCAGCATTGCTAATTGATTTGCTGAATACAGCTATTCACGAAAGTTTAAACGATTACAGAATTTTAAGATCTAATCTTCGGTTTTTCTTGAATAAAAATCTAACGGAAAAAGGTTTCAAAATAATTTTTTTTCCAATTTTGTATATAGGTTATTTGTTAATAGAATAAAAAAAAGTAGGTTTTGACTCATCACTGTTTACTCAAAAATTTCATTAAAAGGTAGGTGATACAAATTAAGAGATGTCACAAAAGTTTAAATGATTTTATTTAGGATCAATTATTTGCTAATTAATTGATAAATCCAGTGCGAAAATTTTTTTTACTTTTAAAGTTAAAATGAGTAGTTTTTCAATCAAAAAATTCATCACAACATCATCAGGCAGCTTTTAATTCATTAAAAATCAACTTGAAATATTGTGAATTTCAAATTAATTTCAATTGCGTGCAAATGGGTCGAAAATCAGTTTCTAGTGAGATCAAGGCGAGGACAAAAAATCACACGTTCAAATAGGCAAATACTTCACGCTTCTGAATAATGCGTTCGAAAAACTGTCAAAACCTGGGAACTTACCAAGGACGTCTCCGACATGCCGCGTACTGGGAGACCATCCAAACTCAGCAACCGTGACAAAAGAGGTATATTCAGAATGAGAAGAGAAAACTCAGCTACAAAAAGCTAGCACAAATCTTCAATGAGTCAAAAAATAATCCAAAAGTTAGCAGAGAGCTCGTGAGACTAACGTTGTTGGACAAAGGAATTGGACTGTAAACAGCTGCTAGAAAACCCATTCCTTCAATCATGGATAAACGTAAACAACGAGTGTGGTCCAAAGAAAGGCTGGACTGGTCTGTAGAACAGTGGGCAAAAGTTATTTGGATTGATGAAGCTAATTTTCAAGTTGTAAACCGCAAGGGAAGAATCTGTCTAAAGATTTGCAACTGAGAAATATTCAGACAGGTTTTTGCAACATCGTCGACAAGGCAGTGGAGGTTCGGTTAGCATCTGGGGATGTTTTTCTCACAAAGGTATAGGCTTCTGTGAGCTGTACGAAGGCCAAATTAATCAATACAACTACAAGAACACATTGGAAACGTGTTTAGTTCCATTAATCAGACACTGGCTAATTAATGGAACTAAACACGCTTCCAATGTGTTGTAGGGCAGAAGCAAGCAATTCATCTTTCAACAAGATGGGGCTTCAGCTCACACAGCTCACTCAACCAAAGAATATTTTTTGAAAAAAAGTTCAACGTGATGCCCTGGTGCCCTAGATAACCAGATCTCAACCCAATCGAAAATGTTTGGTCTTGGATCGACAATCAACTGACATACCATGAAATTCAATCAACTCAGCATTTGAAACAACTTTTGAATGAGTACTGGCTGAAGGTACCTCGCATGATGTGCATGAAATTAGTTGAATCAATGCATAAGCGAGTTTATCTTTGCTATAAAAACAAAGGAGGACACTTTAAATATTAATTTTGCTTTTATTTTTTCATTTTTTGTTCGAATGTTGCAATTCGTTTAAACTTTTGTGCTTCTTATTTTTCCTATATGATTTTTTGTAATTGTTTTTTTCTAACTAAATATTAAAGTTTTTATAATATGTTCATATTCGTTTTAAAGCTAATTACTTTTTCTTTAAAAAATAAAAAAAATTAATTCGAAATCATTTTACAGTTTTTTTTTATTAAACAATAACCAAACATACTTGATAAAAATTCTGCAATCGTTTAAACTTTTGTGAATAGCTGTATTTAGATAATTGTATTAGACTTTTCAATTGTAGCAATAACTTCTTTTACAGCAGTAAATTGGTAAAATGTTGTTAATTTGTGAACAGGGGTATCATGTTATTTGGTTATATGATAAGTGCAACCAATCCTGCGATATTTGTACATTAAGCTAATAGATCAAAATGAACATATTGAACCTGATAATACCCTTCTAAAGAGTTTTCTTCCTCAATCAATTTCAAAATGAGTTAAAACAAATTTTGATCTTTCCAGCTTCTACTGTTAAGAAACTGTTCATCAAAGGAAAATGTTAGTGGAAAAGAAAATGGCTTAAATGCATAACTTTATGCAGTATTTTATACTTTCCTGCCTTTATCAAGTTTGTCTATCATTTGAATTTGAAGGGGTGTGGTAATCCTGGTTTAAATTCCTTCAACATCTCTTGCATATTTTTATAGACCCTGAGGTGCAAAAAAGCCCTGAAATGGGTTTTGGACATTTTAGGGTAGTAATACCTTTGCAATCTCACAAATCTTACACGCAAAGTTGCTAGTTTCTAGTAAATGGAGCAATTTTAATCTTGGAGAAATCATTATATTCACATATTGTAGTGCAGCACAGATTCCTTTTAAAAAATTTTCTTCAGTCTAAAGCTTCCATAAATTATTTTAGTCATTACAAAATGTTCTTCTTTTTTTTTGATTAATCTTTTGCCTTTTTCGAAACATTTTTTTGCAAAAATTATGGTTACTGGTCAAAAGAGTTTTAATGCAAAAAAATGGAGTCTTATAAAAAAAAACTCTAATTTTTTAATTTTTAGGTTCAGTTTGATTATGTGACAATTGTTACTGGAATTGCCCTCCAAGGTGGTGTTTTTGAAAAAAACTACATCACCAAATTCACTTTAAAATATTCTCTGAAAGAAAATGGTGACTTTGTTACTTTTAGGAATGACCAGGTTATTTTTATTTTTTAATTTTTTTTTTTGAATATTTTTTAAATGCATTTGAAAAAACCATAGTAGTCTTTTTCCATTCTTTTCTTACTACACTCAAACCCTTCTCTTTAAATGCTTATTCATACATATTTGTGCTGTCCACTTAAGATTAGTTTGTCAATAAATGTTAATGGGTTTCCTAACATCATTTACTTTTAAAATCTTTTAACTTAATTACAAAGTTAACATAAAGAGAATATATTAGGCAACTCCTGTTAATACATATTTTCTAACTTTTATATTGTAATAGTGTTTTACAAATATATTACTTTCTCAGGTTTTTTTAAAATTGTGTCTACAGTAACAATTCTATTTTTATTAGTTGTATTATTATTATGTTGAACATAGTTTTACCAAGAAGACTACAGAAGAAATCCATTTTTTTCAAGCATAAATAACTTCTGTGTCCTCAAACTTTTGTCCAAATTTTTGTATTTCCTTTTATTGGTATTAATTTAATAGCAAGTGTTAAAAATAGTTGAAGGTTTATTAAACTGTATAAATTATATAGAAAAACATGAAAAAAAGTGTGATTTTACAACTGGTCAGTGATAGGCGATGGTAAAATGGTTAACTTTTTAAAGAAAATGCAAGGTGATTATACTAATTATTTTTGCTACTTTTGCTTATGGTTGCATAAGCAAAGGTAGCAAAAATGCCAGCAACACTTTTTCCCTCAGCAGATCAAATTCAAGATAGGAAAACATTGTGCTAAATGGAAACCAATTGTAGTTTCTAAGCATGTATTGATAACTCTATTTCATATAAAGTTAATTCTTATGAAGAAATTTGTTAAATCTCATCATCAAAATGTCAAAAATTTTAAATATTTAAAAGAACCTTTTTCCTAAGTTATTTGAAAAAAAAGTAAAAATAGGTTTTTTTTAGATATAATTCTAAAAGCTGGTATTTATGCAGGCTAAATAAAGAAAACATTGTCTATGAAAAATGTTATCTGCTCAATTGGATCAACTTAAAGATAACAAAGGGAGCCTATTCAAAAGAAAGGTGAATGTATTCATCAAAGCATGATTGGACTTTGAACATCATTATCTGAGGCAATATTAAAAGAGTATGATGGGGGTTTATATTTAAGAGCTTATGTAGTATAATCACAAAAAGTATTTGTTTCTAAATCTTTTTATATACTCTGTTAGAGTAGTTGCATGTTTTAAATAAAACTGAATTGAATTCACAACATGTTGTTTATTATGGACAAAAAACATGTTAAAAAAGGGAAATTTTTAAATTGGTCATTTTATACTGATAGCTGCAAAAGCAAACTTTTTAAGGTAAAACCTTTAAAACATAAATTAGTTTTATGGAAGAAATAATCAGATGTGTTGAACTTGAAACTCCTAGTGATCAGTGTTACAGAGTTACATAAAAAATCCATATTTTGTATATTGGTCTACCACTGTACATATAAAGTTATGTTCTACACAAATATTGGTTTATTAGTTCATACTTTAAGCAATTTTAAGTGGACAAAAAAGTGATCTCAGCTTATACACTGAACCATCTGAGACACTGTGTCAACTTAAAACTACAATACATTTGATTATGTTAATTTGCCATAAATAATGTTGCAGTTTATTTTCTTAAATTTAACTTTTTTTTTAAAGTGTAATAAAAAAAAATAAATTTAAAGTTTAAATTGGAAAGTAACAAACAAATAATTTTTTGTTACAAACAAATACATTAAAAAATTTTTTCTCTTTAAAAAAAAAATGCAGTGAAATGCATTGCGTGACTGAAATTTACATAAAATAAGAAACTTCTTTAAATTCATTTCTTTTACCTTTTGAAAATGTCTCCTAAAAATGTTCCTATATTACTGATTTTAAACTCAAAGTGATTAAGTATTGAGAGTAGTTACACCTCGACTTATAGATAAGTTATAAACCATTGGTACCTACATGTAATAAGATGATAAAAATCCAAAAGTTAGTTCAATTAAAAGTTTCTAAAACTTCCCTCAAATTGGTTGAAATCTTGTGGTACACCTACTACTGTCTAGACCTTTAAAAATAGAAAATCAGTTTATAAATTACAAATATGGATTTTAGATAATTTATAAAGTTTATATATTTTGTGATTTTTTTTGCATTTTTCAACAATGTTCTTTCATTGACATAGATATTTTATATAATTTAGTGGGAATCAATTAACGTAAAAAAGAACAGTATTAAACTTTTAAAAGAATAACAAATTTTACTGTAACACACTTTATTTACAAAAGAAATGTGGTTAAAAAAATGTTTCTTAATCAGAACTATTCAATTGATCACATAATGGTTTGAAAAAATCTAAAACTTAGTGTATTCTTTTTGATACAGTTTTCTATTTCTCTATATACCCTAAAGGATCTCAGATCTCACTTTGTCATACCTTGTCAGAATTATACAATAGTCCTGTGGAATCTTTATGGCTCTCTCTGCAGCATCATTTGTGATATTGACAGTCTTAAAAAAAAATCCCTTTTAGCCCTAAAGCTCTCTCACCAAAGTCCCAAAGTTCAGGATAAACTTTAACCCATTTGTAGTTCATGTCAAGAATCGTGAAGAACTTGAATGAATGAGGAGAAATCAGGTCAAGCAGTTCAGTTTCTTCTGAAACAATTGGCAAATCAGGCTTTTAAAATTCATAGAATTCAGATATATTTAAATTGTGAGACAAAAGACAGTTGCCTATTCTAGATTTTTCATCATTTCTAAGCTTGACAGTAAATAGGTAGAACACAATCATCTCTGGTGTTAAAAACAAGCTTGTCTTCTCAGTACAGTCATTGCAGCTTCAACAAATAGAGGGTCTGCACCCCTATAATTTAGCAGCTTTTAAACAAGTTCAAATCATTAACGGCTGCATTACTGCCAATGGAAGCAAAGAGGAAGTGACAGATATAAATAATGTAGAGGAATCTGCAATCCCTTTTTATATCTATAGTCTCCTCATCCAGTTTCAAGTGTCTGAAAAATGCCAAAGCCTTTAGACTATATATTCCAAAAGCACAAAATCTAGTCTTGTCATTATTTTCATCTCATTTCTCTTATCTTTTTTCATTAGCAGTTTTCTCTACCAATCTTCACATCAAGTATTGTGATTTCTGCAGTTGCATCAGTGGTAAAGCTTTCCAAAGAATCCTTGCCAAAAATTTATGTTCTGGGCTAAGGTTTGTTTCAAACAACTGATACCAAGCATCCTTGACTATGAGCTCAGATACATGGTGCCTACAGGCTAGAAAGAAGAGTGGCTTTTCCATTAAAATCATCAATCTTATTGATGCTCCCTTGTTTAGACCTGTATTGCAGGCAGTATTATCAAAGTTATTGAGATTAGTTTTATCATCATTTAATTTGCTTGTCTTTAAGATTGTAGTGGTCAAATTTACTACTTTTCTGCTTGATGTCCCAGTTCTGTCTGGCATAGCTGTAACTTTAGGGTTATCCATGAAGTTCTTAGAAAACTCAAGTACTACAATTTCAGATTTTCTTGGTTTATTTCTTCTTTCTTGATAATCCTTATCACCTTTATTTTTCTGTACTTCTTCATTGTATTGATTATTTCATCTTGAATCCAGTTCATCATACATTCATTTTCTTTTTTGCATTGTCTTCATAATCCTGTTTTCAAACCTTGTATCTCTTATATAATATATAACTCTTTCCTCTGGCCATTTAAAAAGTCTAAATCTTGAGTTTTTGCATCAGAATCTAGAAGTTTGTTGAGGCTTAGTTCTTTCTCCGAATGTAAATAGGCTATACCAAAGAGTTTTTAAAAAATATATAACAAGCTTTATTTGATAATAGTGGAGCTTGATCAGGTGGAATAAGCACCTAAAATACTTTTTAATAACTATTGCCTACATGACATGTTAAATTTAAAGAACATTTGTCCTTGACAAAATGGATCAATACTTCAATATTTTTAGTTATATGCTCTTTCATGGATATATACAAATAAAAATTATCAATTGGTAATTTGTTTTAAATTCATTTGTTTGATTAAATAAACTATATATGTTGTTTTGTTTTTAAGAAATTTGATGGAGTTAGCAAAAACACTGATGTTGCATATGTGTGGTTTTCCTATCCTATTGCTGCACTGCGTATAAGAGTTTTTGCTAATGGTCTCGGCACCAATAAACATATGTGTTTACGTATTGAGTTGTTCGGATGTTTAAATTGTAAGACTTCTTACTATCTTATTTTTTTTCTTTAAACTCTAATTTTTGTTACATATTTTATTGTGTATAGATACTTTAGAAGAAATGGGAATGGAAAGTGAAATTATTGCTGATTCTCAAATTATTGTAAGTAATGGTATGGCTGCTTCATCTGCACGCATGAATACAAAGTCAGAGGGGCTATATTCCTCAGGAAATTTGAATGTGACAGTTGATCTGAAAAATGTAATGATGGTTGATGCTGTTGCAATAAAAGGATCAAGTAATTATCTACTAGGAAAATATTTTGTGAAAAGTTATTGGGTGCATCTTGGAAACAATACCAATAATCAAGAATTGATTGATGTAAGTATATGGTCACTAATTAGATTAACAAAAAATTTAGCCTGTGAAATTTTTGTTAAATATTGCAGATTATCATTGGTTTGTATCTTGATTATTTTTGATATTATAAAACAAAGTTTTCTAAGCGCTAATATTTTAGCACTGTTATTTTCTTGAGTTAACCCTATTTCTCAAGTTATTGATTTTATGACTATTTAAAATTCATTTCAAATGCCGGTTTTGTAAATATGAAGTGACATTTGTTTTAAATAAATGATTTGATTTTCATTATATTTTAAAATTATCTTTTTCATTTTCTTTTTTACTCTAATACCTATCTATGTGGTAAATTTGAAAATGTTACTGAATGGAACTTTGACTTTGCTTATTGAGTTAATTTTCATTATTCTAAAAAGTGAGTGTATATTTTAAGGAATATCTTACTTTCATCTGTGTTAAGTTTCAACCCATTAAGGCTCAATTAGCTAATGATTTTCTAAGTAAAAAAACATCAATTTTTTACAGAATATTAATTTTTACCTTGCAGAATGTTACTTTTTGCCTATATTTTTAACAAATAGATATTATTATACTATATACTAAAATTAAAATTTTATATGTACTAAAAAGTGTATTGATAAGCTTCTAAATACATATTTAATCTTAAATGTGGCATTTACAAAGTGTAAATATTTGTATATTCAAAAAGATGTGTAAATTTGAATGCAATATCATTTACATAAGAAAAGAATTATTAAGGAACAAATTTATAGAAGTTCACACAGTTCCTTAGACTTTCCGTTTAGACCTATGAGATTCTGAACTTGTGGAGAATAATAACATCTGTTTACAAGTGAAAATTTTTTCAACACATAACTGTAACTAGGCTCTATATAACTTGATTTTATTTTACAGAGCAAGAAATAAACTGGTTTCCCTTTGTAAACAAGAATTCAAGATATTAGGTGAAATAACTAAGAAGGAGGAGTTACATAATGTTTTTTTTCAACAGCACTCTGAGACCAATTTTCTCTCATCCAAGACATGTTTCTTGAAATGGAAGAATCTTTTTAGTGACAGCATTCTGTATCTGGCATACTTGTGTTAAAACAGACCTTTCGTTAAAAATCTCTTACAAAGTGTATATCAAAGGTATATCACCTCAACAAGCAATTTGAAAATAGTTATTTGAAAGCTGTAGCAATAAATTGGATTCTAAAATAAAATAGTAATATTGTAATATTAAAGGTTGTTATTAAAATAGGCATGAAACAGGCATGAAACTTTGTGACGGTGAAACAAAGGTTTTACCCAAGTGGATAATACTTTATTTGCTTAGCTATTGACTGTACATAATGTATAGAGCTGTATTTGTTGATCTATAGTTGTTTTGACACTTATTTGTTTTTGATGGCAAGATATCATAAACATGCTTACAAATAAATGTTTAAATTTTATTTTTTTTTAAAAAAAAATTCCGTAAAACAATTTATCATAAAAGTTCATCAGGTTATAATGATTTTGTGCGCATTTGAAATTTCTGCATTAAAATCTTCTTGTAGAAAACTTCTAAGAGTTTAGAACATACTGCCCCCCCTTCCCCCATTAAACCAAAACTGCTAAACATAAAATTGTTCAGGAGAGCACATTTAAGTTTAAATTTTTAAATAGTTTAAAAATGCATGGATATCATTCATGAAATATAAACTTTCTAAGACTTAGTAAAGATTTATGTTATTGCTAAAAAATTAGTTAGTATTTATGTAACTTAATACTGTGACTAACTTTAGCTAAGAAGCAGCTAACAATTACTTTCATATTTCTCCTCATTTTATTTTCCAAGTAATATGAAAACTAAAAAGTAGCATTAGCGATAAAAACTTATCTTCGTGATGTTTATTAATTTTAACTGGTTCTTTTTTGTAAATGTTTAGCATGTTTAATGCTTTGTGAGCTGTTTTTTTTTGTAAGAGTAACTGAGCATCAAATGAAAAGTTTTGTTAAATTTTTTGTGCATGGAAGTAAATTGTTATTCTGTGTTCCTGCTGAAATAGTTTATGACAATAATTTCACCATTTCTATATAAAAATCATTGCTAGTGTAATCACTGGCAAATAGATATTAAAATCTACATTTAAAAAGTTTGTAACACTAAAAGACTTACAAAATTAATGAAAAGTTTTATCATACCTCATTTTTCTTATTGTTTGTAAAAATCTTTTTTTAATTACAGCTCAGAGTTTTAATTTCAGGAATATCCTGGCAATATAAAAAGTGGTGTCTCGCCTGCGTTGTCTTTTTTGAATACTACTCAAGTTGGAAGTGTTATCAAGATTCAAAGCAAGGAAGTATCTAAAGATAAAAATTATATGACACTCGAAGTTTATGGAAAGCATTCAAGTAAGAACTTTCACTTGATTTCATGGTATTTCACACACACAAAAAGTGCTTTAAAATTCATATAAATTAAAAGCAATTATATTTTTTATTTGCATTTTAACCATATTAAGAGTTTTTAGTTTTAGATGTTCAAGGTTTTGTTAAGACTGATTATTGTTATCAGCAGCTTCATTTTAAAGTGATTCTTTTAACTATTGGGTTTGAAGAATAAATGTTAATTTAGTTTTGAAAAACAAGTTTCTTTTAAATAATAATATACAGTATTTAGCACTCTTTTACAATGGTTATTACACTTAACTATAAAATCAACCATCAAAGTAAAGGAATCTCAAATCTTATTACACTTAATTACAAAATCAACTATCAAAGAAAAAATCTAAAAAAATATTCTATATTTACATGAATTTTAACCATTTTAAGTTTATTCAGTTTTAGAACTTGGTGATCCAAGAATTGTTAAGACTTATTTTTGTTATCAGCAGCTTTATTTTAAAATTTTTCTCCTAACCATTGGCTTTAAAATTGTTGAATTGTTAAGACAAATTGTTGTTATCAGTAGCTTCATTTAAAAGCTATTTTTTTAACTAATGGATTTAAAAGAATGTTTTTTTTTTTAGTTTTGAAAAAGAATCATTTTATAGATAATGATATACAGTGTTTAACGTTCTTTTACAATGGTTATTCATTTATATTCATTTTAGTATGTGCTGATTTGCTACCTTTGGATAATGTTAATATGTCATCAAAAGTATATTTTACAGTAATGAATGCCTATATTGATAGCCCATTCACCTGGTGTGCTACTTTTGAAGATAAAAAGCCATTTATAATGATTGAGTTGCGGCAAGTTTATCTAGTATCAGGTATCAATGTGCAAGGAGATTCCAACAAAGATGCATGGGTTAAAAGTTTTGAGCTGTCCTTTGGTATTCTAAAAAATAAAATGTATCCTACAAAGGAGGTTTTTAGAATTATATTTGCAAAACATTTTATAAAGAATTATTGTAATAATATTATAAATTATTATAATAATGTTGTAAAATAATGTTTAGACTGTATATAAACAAGTTTTAAAATTAATAATAGCATATGTAGGTTTGCAAGCATATATGCACCATTCCTAACCAAGCCTGAAATATCTTCACCATACGTTTTTCTTATTCTTAAAATTTCTTTTATTCGAGCATTCATTTCAATAATTTTATAAAACTACTTAGACAACTCTTTTAAACATTTTTATCATTTCTTACTCTAGCTTCACTTATTTGTTCTATAATTTATAATATCTATAATAATATCTATAATTTAAACATACATTTCAGCAATTTTATAAAATTTTTCAGACAGGTCTTTTAAATTCTTTTATCATTTCTTACTCTAGCCTCACTTATTTGATCCATTATATAAGGGATTTTTTCTTTCTCAAGAGCATTTACTTTTTGCAAATTTGTAAGAGAAATTCTTTTAAAAACTTTTCAAAAACATTAATTATTTGTATTATTTGTTCCTTTAGATTGTTGTTTAAACTTTAGGTTTATAAAGGAAGCATTGGTCGTATATTTCCTTATTCTTTAAACTGGTTTTCAAGATTGATGCTAGCAAAATATATCAGAGTAACTCCTAGAGATTGGGAAAAAGAATGCTGCATGCGTGTTCATGTAAGAGGCTGTTTGAAAGGTAAGTTGTATTGTCTTTAGAGGATAAGTGGCAAACAGAAATCAGAAGATATAAAAAGTAGCTCTAGAACAAAATCAGTCAGAGTCCTCTGTTGTTTTCATGTTTTTTTTAAAGATTTAAGTTCATATTGATAATTACACTTCTTAGTTATTCTTTCTTCTTCTTGAATCTTCTTGAATTCTTGAATTATTACAAATCTAATATTACTCATTGAAGTGTTAAAACAGAAAACAAAATGTGTGTCCATTTTAAAAGTGCTTTTTTTTAAAGTTCTGTGTTTAAAAAGTTTTTTGTTCTCTTAAAAAGTATTTTAACTTACTTCAATTTGATAAAAAGGCTGTGATATCGTAACATTTTACAACAAATATTATTAAATTAAATATAAAATATTAAATTCGCAAAATTTTACTCTTAAATACTTGCAACTTTTTTCTTTTATTTTGAATGTTCAAGTTATAAAGACCAATCTGCTTTCAAGGTAAAAAACTTGTTTTAATCAAAATGTATTTCGGAAAATGGAGGCTCAATTTAAGGAGAACTGATTCGATATTAAAAAATGAATTTGTTTTTGAATTTAAAGATTTTGTTAACAATGCAAGAACGCTAAAAACTACTAAAAGAAATATTTTAAAGATGGCAGCATCCTTTTTTGATCCCCTAGGTTTTTAACACCGATAACTTCAAGAGTAAAAACAATTCTTCAACAAATAAATTTCACCTTGCATTGCATATATATTCTCGAATACTTCAAATTTGAAATTTTTAATTTAAAATTTTAAAAATTTCAAATTTGGCTTACACAATATCAATTAAACTGCTTGTATACATTTGAGTAAATACTCGAAAATATTGATAAATAAAAAGTAACATAAAGTATAACAAATAGATAAAATACAATAAATAAAAAATAAAATAATAAATATATTTAAATATAATATATAAAAATAAATATATAATCTGCAAAATGAAAATAAATAAATATATGATATACAATACTCATTTGTACATCATGTTTACATGATGTATATCATAATTAGAAAATTAAAACATTTTTCTCAAAAGTGTGTGCAAATCAACATCAGGAGTACTTTTCAACAATTAAACACTTATCATATTAATGTTTACATGATTCTATAAAAAAGCTGGCCAATTAAAAAAAGTTGTCTTAATATTGATATTAAATAGTATGCTGCTTTAGTTTTGAATAAAATAGTAAATAGTATGCTGCATTTTGTTTCTAAGCTTTAATATTTTTATTGTAGCTTTGGATGCACCTAGTGAATTAAGTATTAAAGAAGATATTAATGGAGAGTTGCTGCTAAAGTGGAAAAAACCAGAGTTTGCTCCAATATCAGTTCAAAAATATGTTGTAAGTTTTTTCATCAAGATGTTTTAAACGTAATAAAAGTTTTTCTTTTATTAATAAATTGATACAAACTTAATGTCATTTGATTTGTTTTTTTTTTTATTTTTTTTTTATTTTATCAGATCAGCGTGCAATCAATCAAGCCATACAACAACTCTTTTTTTTTCTCTAACTCATATGAGACAAGCTTAAATACAAACTTGAGTATTTCAGTTGACTTTCATGCAGCATTGTTTAACATCTCTATAGATGTATTTTATGATGAAGATTATTATGCAAGAGGAGGAAGTCTACAATATTATTCTAAACCTACCTGTAAGTTTCTCTTTTGCAGACTTTTTTAAAACTTGTTAGGTAGTAAACAAATTTTCTTCTTATTTTTTTTTTACAAAGAGTTTTTTTTGTAGCACCTCCAGCACCTTTTTATGAGGTGTTTTATTCATTCAACGGCTACACTGAAGTATTTGAGTGTCAGTTTTATAGTGTATCTGATGTTAATGGTCCTGTCAGGTTTGTTCACTTTGTCTTCCGTTTATATAAGTTTTGTGTACAATTGCATGATTTCTCTTGTGATGTTTTGTAATTTCAGTTTTTATGAGATTATTATCTCGGAGAAAGAAGTATCTTCACTGGAAATGAAAACATTAACTTTAAGAGATCAAATCACTGCTAAATCATTAAACCTTTCATATTTTTTGGCATCATCGTTTTCTTCAAAAAACTTTGTTACCAGGTCTTTAAAGTTTTATGAAGGTTTAGAAACAGTGGATGGTTTAAATGTCAGTTTGCCTACAATTGCAAGTTTGTTTCTGTATATCAGAGCTGTTATCAAACCTTCGGTTAGTTTTTTGTGCTCATATGGTTTTCTTAGTCCTGTTTTCTATTGTCATTTAGATGAAAAACTGATGGATCTCTTTGTTGTTTCTTTAGGAAGAAAACTATAGCAACATGACTTACTATGGTAATGTCATGAAATGGAATATAGGTAATGGAAGTATTTTTTGCTAAATCACTCTTTTTTTTTTAAAGCACAATGAAATTTTACTCTTTATTTATTTTCTAACTTTATATTTAAGTTTGTTTTTTTTAAATGTCTCTTAAAACTTTTTTCCAGTTCGTAAAACATTGCCCCAGAAAGAATTACAATGGGATAAAAGTGTTGGACATGTGATTGAGTTAGTGAAAGGTCCTCCAAACACATTGTAAGCTTTGTGAGGTTTGTTAAAAGATCGGAATGGTCATAAGTTATTTACTAAAATAGTTTTAGTCATGATTTTTTTTAGGGTTTATGAAGTGATTGTGATGAAAATAAACACAAGTTCATATGTTAAAAATGCTACTTCTACTTATACACAGTTTAAAGTTTATGAGACTGCAGGTTATAACGAACCCTACATCACTGCTTCATTTGATACTTCAATGTATGAAAAGTACAGACATTTTGTTTTAGGTAAATCTTCTTTATGTCAAGTTGATACGCTAACTTTTTTGACAGTTCTGACAGTAAAAATGTTAAAGAAGAAATGAAATCTTTTTAGGTAACAATTATGTCTTTACTGTTGAGGGATACAGTTGGGATGAAAGTCATGAAAGTGAGAAAAGTATTAAGTCTTATTTCAATGGTAAACTAAGTGCTGGTCAAACTTATACCTTGTTTCAAAGAATTCATCTTGATAATGTAATTTTGTTCTTTAATATTTTTGTTTTTCTTTAGGTTTTATTTAAATTAGTTTTGTTTTTTTTATTTGTATTTCATTGTTACACTTAAGAAGCATATTATGAATTCTTTTTATTTTGTTATCATAAAAATAAAAAGTAGGGAGAGGATGTGTTTAAGAAACAGAAATTAAAAAAGATAAAAGTTTTCTATTAAAATTACTTAGTATTACTGTTAAAATATTTAGGATTGATAAGAAGTATTATAATCATCATAAAATTTTTCTTTAAAATCTTTTTCTTAAAAGCTGTAATTGACTTGCACTTTCTGTAATTGACTGTTATTTTCAGTAGGATACTTCACTGAAAACAAAATGATCAAAGGATGCAAATACTATTGATTAATAGTTGCTGAATTAACAATTGCTTTTGTGCTACAGATTTTAGCAGGAATATTTTTAATCATAGATAAACACTTAATCTTTGCTGTTTCAATGTGGCATATTGAATGTTGTCCTTCAATTCATTTCTCTTATAAACTGAAATTTTATAAAAAAAACTGTGCAATACAGTGCTATTACTCAAATAACCAAAATACAATTTTTATCTCCTGGAACTGACATGAAGGGGACTTTTAGTTGATAAATATTTGTAAAATCACAGCCACCTGAAAGTTTGTTGCAATAGAAATGGTATTCTTCAGTCAATATCCTTGTTAACATATAGTGTTCATTAAGTTTTCAATATACAAAGAAAGAAACTATGATCAGCAAATAACATTTCATCCTCTTGTTTAATTATTGAAGCTGTTTTTTGGAAAATGTTGTCTGTTTTTTCTAAGAATGATGAATATCTTCAAATTTACATAACAAAAACAACATTATTTTATACAAATTATAAATTACCATTTTTTCTGATTAAAGTCATAAAATTTATTGGTAATGAAAACATTTTCACACATGATAAAAGATAAATCTTTGCATTCCCTTCAATAAATTAGCAAAATGTTTATCTATTACTGACATTTTTGAATTTCTATGCAGTAAAACAAAAACAAATTCACTTTTTCTATTGTTTCTCTAAAATTCCATTTGAAATTTGCACAACTTGCACAGAGTTTCTTGTATTTAGGGCTAAGCAATTATGCATAAAATAATAATCTATCTTTCATGAAATTGAAATAGTTAAAGATGGAGCATAAAACAACTTTTAAGCAATGGTTTTTGTTAAAATGTGTGTTTGTTTTAAAAAAAAGAGAATAAAGTATACATCATATCGTTTTACTTTAAGGTTTTTTTTTAGCTGAAAAAGCTCTTTTATTTTTAATAGAAATCTACCAGCATATACAAAATATTTATTGTTTACTTTTTTTCATTATTATCGTTTGTGTCTGTAAACACAAGTTGATTTAACTAGAGGCATCAGCTAGTTAGTTAATGTGTTATAAAAAAAAAAAATATTTTTGTTTGTGAGAATTGAAGTTTAAAAAAAAAGTTTGTGAGAATTGAAGTTTAAAAAAAAGTTTAAAAAGAACCATGATATAAAAACTAGGTGTTAAAAGTATATGACATTTATAAGAGAATGATAAAAAATATTTAAACAAATGAAATTACTTAGTTTATCTGCAAACACAAATGATGATAATGAAAAATTGATTTAACTATAGGCACCAGCTAATTAGTTTTAAAAAATCTTACTAATAAAAACCTTATTTTTCATTTGGTTGTATATTTTTCTTGATAAATGAAGTTAAGAAAAAACCAAAGTTTTTTTTTTAAAAAAAGGGCTAAATAACTAGGTTTTAAAATATACAACTTTTATGAGAGAAACATAATTTGAATAGTTTAACCAGAAAAAGAATTTAAACACATTTTACCAGAGGAAGATAACTTATGGTATATATATAAAATGATGTGTGCTCTAATGCAATCTGAAGTATTGTCAAGTTTTTTGTTGTTCTTAGTTCTAAGGCACTTTTTAAATATGTCTAATTATAAATAACTTATTTAGAATAAAACATACACATACAAGTAATATACCAAAACAAAACTTACCTATACCTGTACCTATGGAAATTTTAATAAAATTAATATAAAAACAGATTCTAATTATTATAAACAAAATAAATAATTCTATTGTTCATAAAAATGTTTTATCTATCATCAGGGTTGTCATCATGGTTGAAGTTCAGTTTTTGCACTTTGAGCATTTGTATTGTATTCCACTTATACTATGAAGCATGATTTTTGTCTCAGGCTTTTGTTTATATTTGTGTTTTAAGTCTCATAATGATCAACAAGATTCATAAGGATTGAGTTCAAATTAAAATTGACTTTAGATTCTCTACTTACAGCAGAATTATTGTTATTAATCACCACAAGTTGTTAGAACAAATGTTAACTTGATGGAGATATTTTCCAGTAAAAAAAAAATGTCTCTTTTGCTTTTTTAGGTTATTGTGTTCTGGGAACATCTTTAATCCTATTTATAAAGCTTCTTGATTGCACTGTACCAACAATGTAATTCTTACTAAAGTAATGAAATATTTTGAAAGTTAATTTATTTGTTTTACACCATATTGTCTCAACTATTTCTTCGACTCTGTTTACTAATTAACATTAAAAATGATTATTTTGCCATCAGTGTCATATTACCAGGAGTGATATTGACCTTAGATCATGGTTTTACGCCTGTGCAATACTGCTGCTAATTATTTTATCCTAAATAAAAGTAAATTGAAAATTGTCCTACAATTTCTTCAAGCTTTCATGAAAAATGTTTATAACTGTCTTATGTTATTTTCAAAATCACTTGATTGCATTAATGAATGCATAGTTTTCAAACATCCTTTCTTATATTTTAGGAAAATGTTTATGGAATGCCTTATCTTTTTAAGTAGCTCAATCGTATTCATTTTTAATCGTTTACTTTCTTTTCCTTTTCTTTTTTTTTCCAGGTTCATTCCTTGTTTTTGTTTCTATCAGATGCCTTCTAGCAATTTTGGTGTTTGAGCATTTTTATTGTTCATCTTAGCTTTTAAGTATATCTTACCGGTCATGAAAAGAAATGTAAGGATGACACAAAAACAATCTTGGAGTAAGTTGAATAAGATAAAAGCAATTGAAGTAATGAAAACTGGAAGCATCAGACTTGTAAGCCCAAGCTCAGGGATAATAGTTTGAATATAAACAAGGCTATAAAAAATCTTTTTGTTCTCGCAAACTAGTATTACCACATTTTAATTATGATAAAAAACATTTAAACTTTAAGTATAGCTAAAGTGAATTTTTTGATTAAGTAACAATTAATTGTTAATTTTATTAATGCAAATTTCATACCTTAAAGTATATTAGTTTTATAGTTTAATTAGCAACAAAAAACCATTTGTTTGAGTAACCATTTGTTTGATGACTTTGACCATAATCTATGGAAATTAAACATTTTCAAAATTAAAAGTTTTTTTAAATAAAAAATCTCAATGAAATGTCTTTTGATTTAAATTCTACAAATAATTTGATATTGTTTTTTTTCTTTTCTTTTGTTTTGTTTTTACACTTTCTAATCATATTAATTACAAAAAAAGCGTTTTTAGTTTGTAATTTATTCTGCAAATGAACTTGAGGTTAAGCTTGAATCTGGAAACAGTTTATATTTTATTATTTATCAGAGAATGGAAATTTTAAAATTATAAAAAGATAAAGCATAAAAAACGGAAATTTTTTTCTTTTGGTTCTTTATCATGTTGAAAACAATGTTTTAGGGTCATATCTACACTGGCCCATGGTTGCCTGAGTTTAATGGTAAGTTTTCTTTTTTATTTTTAACATTATAAATAGGTGTTCACATAATATTGTATACTAGTCAATCTTAGCTGTTTACAAGTTCTAACTTCTCTCATTATATATTATTATATTGCACTACAACTTTTCAATCTTGGTATTCTGTTCAGTATTAGTTATCTGTATAAAACAAACCCTCAAGGTAAACCAACTTTCAATTTCTCTAATGGTTACAAATGAGAAGTAGATAAGTTTTCCAAATCATTAATGTTCCATTTCTTTACTAATAGTAAATATGCTTAAGCTAATGGTATGATTAAACTTATAAGTGGTTGACCATTTTATTGTTGCTCAGAAACTACCTCATGTTTATCAAAAAAAAGTGCGCATCTTATAGATAACTAAAAGTTTATTAGAAATCAGCTTCGAGTCATAATCATGGTATACTGTTTACACATTTGAGTCACCTTTAATTTAATCAGCAGTGTTAAAATTGTCAAAGGTATTCTTTTTCCAAAAGCTGTTAAATCTATTTATCTTTAAACTAAAAGTTTGGCTAGTTATTTTTAAGTTTTATTGTTCTGTAAAGTGTTTTGAAAAAAGATGTTGCATGAAGGTCATAAGCTGTCATGTTTCATTTACTTTTGTTATTTTAATATTGAAAATGTAAGCTTTTTAGGGTGAGACGTGTATTGCCCCACAACTTGATATTGTTGTTAAAGTTAACTTTTTATAAAGATATATGTACTTTCTTTTTTAAATTGATATACAACTTTAATGGAACATTTTTTATTTCCAAAGATTCTTAATTGTTATCTTTTTTTTTTTTAGCTTCTGTCATTGCTTTGTCTTCATTTAATGGGAAATCTAATGGGAATGCTTTGAATTATATTGCACTGGCTGCAGTACCTGTTTTTATTGTTGTTTTAGTCGTATTTCTATTCAAGTAATTTTTTTTTCTTTCTTTTTTTTCAAGTTGCAAGATAACTTCATTTCAACAGTTTTGGTGCAGGATGAGTTTGTTTCAACTGTCTTTATTTTTAAAACTTTTTTGTTTTTAGAAGAAAGCAAATGAGATCTTTGAACAAAAAGGTTCAAGACCATAAATTGGTATTTTCTGCACTACACGAAAATACAATTGTTAATGATTTTCTAAAAAAGCAAGGTACTGCTTAATGTATTAAACCCTGAAATTTTTGTTCATTTAAATTATCGAATTTCTTGGATATTTTGTTTTTTTGTTTAAAACAGATTTGGTTTGTTATGACAACATACAATCTCTTCAGAAATATCTGCCATTAGTTGTAAATGATTTTGTTTCTTATTACTTAAATGCTAAGAAAAATAACAGTGAAGAGCTTGTTGCCCAGTTCCAAAGTATTCCAGAGGGCAAAATATATCCACATGAAGAAGCTGCAAAATACCAAAAAAAGAACAGATACTTAAACATCGTCCCATATGATCACACACTTGTCAAGTTAGTTCCTGATTTTTCAAATGATCAAAACACTTATATTAATGCAAATTACATAGAATCTTACTCTAAAAAAAATATGTACATTGCTACACAGGCTCCTAATCAGGATACAATAATTGATTTCTGGCGAATGATTTTTGACAAAAAGCCTAAAGCTATTGTGATGCTTACAAATCTAATTGAAAATGGGAAGCACAAATCTGCTTTGTATTGGCCAGAAAAAGGTTCTGAAGTGTATGGTGGTTTGAATGTGCGTGTTACAAAAACAGAGTGTTTTGCAGATTATATCATCCGATATATTTCTTTAAACTTCGGAGAAATATATCATCATCTTCTTCATATGCAGTTTACATCTTGGCCTGATCATGGCTGTCCTGAGTACCCAACAATGCTACTAAATTTTTGTCATCGATTTCGGTGTTTAGTGCCTTATTCAACTGAGTCTTTAGTTGTTGTTCACTGCAGTGCTGGGGTAGGTCGTACTGGCACTTTTCTTCTAATCAATGAAATGTTGGAGTTGATAAAAGCAGAACAAAAAGTTGATATTTTTAACTACTTTGAAGCTATTCGCCAAAATAGAATGCAAATGATCCAATCTAAAGAACAGTACATATTTGTTTATGATGCCATTTATGAAGCAGTGACATGTGGTCAAACAAGTGTTTCAGTTTCCAGTTTTCCAACAACTCTAAATAAACTCCTGACACAACAGGTTTCCTCTGGAACAACTCTTATAGAGGGAGAACTGAACTTACTTAGAAAAATTGCACCAGCTGAAGAAAGTAGTTGTTTTAAGATTGCATTGCAAGCTGAAAACTTAAAAAAAAACAGACATCCAGAGATGTTACCTCGTAAGTGTTATTTTTTTTTTAATTTAGTGCTCTAATTTTGTTTTTGGTATGGACTTTTTGCTGTAAAATATTTCTGAAAATGATTTACTTTAAATTTTAAGAATATTTAACAAAGGAAGTAGGAAAGAGAATGTACTTGCATAGGTTGGAAATATGTTTTCCAAAAGCAATTAAGTCATTATGAAATTTACCAATTTAATTAGACCGTAGTAAAGGCATCAACACAAATAAAATATCTATTTAACAGGAGATTGTGCTTTGGTTTCAAGGGAACCATACCTCAATGCTGTGTTTGTTGATGGTTATAAAAGAAAGCAAGCTTTCATTGCAGCCCAATGTCCTCTTAGGAACACAGTCAAGGACTTCTGGTTTGTTTTAAATAAACTCAACGTTTCAACTATTGTCTACCTGACCTCCCACAATGAACAAAAAGAAGTTTCATATTTTAAGTTCTTTCCATCTGATGGTGACTTGGATTTGGATGGAGTTAATGTAAAACTGGTATCACAAGAAAAATTAGACCACTCAATAAAAAGAAACTTAGTTGTTTCATCTGAGGTATTGCTGTGGTTTTGTTTTAAACTGTATGTGTGTGCATGTGTATAAAATTAATCAAATATCTTTCTTGAGTCTCTTTGTCTTAGTTTTACTCTAATGAAGTCTATCCCTCTTTATTATACTGCAGGAAAATCAAGAAACAGAACAAAACTTTGTGGAAAAAGTAGCTTAAGTAGCTACTTTTTCTAATTTTTTAGATTTTGTTAAACATTGTAAACTCTATCATTTATTATAAATTTTTTATATATTCTATTTATTAGGTTTTCTAAAATTCAATTTTTCAAATATCATAAATATAAAATCTATTTGTTAAATACTTTCTTTTTATTTGTTTTTTTTTTTTTTTATTAAATATTAGAATTTTTTCTATATATATTTATATACTGAACGGCAAAATTAACGCACCACTTATACATTTCAATTTATTTTAATTGTCGTCAATATAATCATATATCTTGACAAACATATTAAGAATAGAACACATGAACACAATTATTTCGATGATAATATTAAAATTGACTTTGAGGTTGGTGAAAAAAAAAAAAACTAAAACCAAAAATATGGTTTCTTTAACAAAGTTAAGTAAAATGATTATTATTGTTATGAACACTAATACAGCTTAAATTCAAGCATTTTTGACTTATCAATAACTAGTGTTACTACTTCTTGATGTTATTACAGCCTGACAGCACCATGGCATACTTTCAAATAGAGATCTAATAGTTTCTTGAGGGATATCTTCATATGTGGTTAGGACTTAGTCATAGATTGTCTAAGCTGTTAGGTGATGGATGTTAGCTTCTTACACGGCATCCCATTATGTCCCAAAGATGCTCTCTTGTGTTCATATCTGGACTGCAAGCTGGCCACTCCAAAACTTTAATATTAACATTACTAAAGTATTCAGTAATAATATGCCGTATGTAGTCTAGCATTATTTTGCATAAGAAGGAATCCATCTTCAATGTGCAGTGCAAAAGGTACCAAAATAGGTTCTGAAATGTCTATTATGAGAAGTCAGATGTCCACCATCAACAATAAAAAGCTCTGTACAAGCTGTTAAAGATATTCCGCCCCATAGCATCAATGAGCCACCTCCATATAAAGTTGTTTCACAAATGTTACAAGCGGTCATTTGGTCTTCTGTACTCTCTTGGACAGCGACCAGAATTTACAAGGCAAAACCTTGACTCATCTGTAATTAAGACCTGTCCCTAATCGTGTCTTTCCCAATTCATTTGCCTCCTTGCAAAAGCCAGTCTGTTTCTTCGATGGTCTACAGACAATCTAGGACCAGTAGCTGCTGCCCGAGGTCATAAATTTAAAGCACAAAGCCTTCTTTGTATGTTATCTTGACTAACAGCAGTTCCATCAACCTCAGCAAGTTGTATTTGGAGACTTCGTGCAGTAGTGAACCATTCTCTCAGTGTTCAAGCATTTGTAACTCGTGATCTGACTTGGCCAAGTTGTCTAGCATGATCATTGGTCTCTACAAACCTTTGTAGAACCCTACCAACTGTTGTATGAGACGCTCCAAATATTCTACCATGTTTGCAATTTGTTATTCCTTCATTGGACAAAGTATTAATTCCAAAACATTTATTACAACTTAATTTTGTCTAGAACAACTTAAATTTCAAACAACTTAAATTTCGTCTAGAATGCTGCATTTTGAACAGGTGTGTTGCTTAAATGACAGTTATCTTTTCTAATGTTAAAACAATTTAAAACCAATACATACTTTTCTTTTAGAAGTGAGGTTTAATTACAGCAAAACATGCTACTTATGAAAAGCTGCTATAATTTCGAAATTAAGTAAGGGAACTGGAATAAAACCTACAAAAGGCATAACAATAAATATTATTATCATCATTATAGATGATAAATCCGGAAAATACATAATATTTTTCAAAATAAGTTGGAATTTATAAGTGGTGCGTTAATTCTGCGGTTAAGTGCATATATATATATAACGATGTGTGTATGTGTGCTATACAAATCCACAGCTTGGATCCGATCTTCACCAAATTTTGCATACAGGTCTAATTTATCCCAGGAAAGGTTTTAGGTCAGGTTTGGACTACCTCGGACTCCATGTTCAAGGTACTTTTAGCTAAAACCAAGTTCCAGCCTCCTCTGACCCTCCTTACCCCCGGCAGCTATGTGATTACAGAGCTAATAATTTTAATAGATTTTACCATTGAAACCTAAAAAATTTTAAATATGTGTTAGTGGTTTTTTATAATGATTTTTGAAGGACATTTTTGGAAAAAAATACAGTATAAATGAATGAGAAAGTTTGTAAAGCAGGTTTTTGTTTGGAGAGATTATTGTGATTTATTGATGTGTTTGTTGCAAAGATGCTAGATTACCACAGTGTTGTTTAGTTCCCAAAAACATGAGCACTTAGTTACAAATGCATTTTTGATTAATATAGTAATGTCTTATATCTAATAGCTGGAAAACCTGGCATATTGCACCAGGAATTCCAGATGTATATTTATAAAGCTGAATGCAACTATGTATGTATATACACTATACAAATCCAAACCGTTCAAACAATCTCAACCAAATTTGGAATGAGCCCATCATTTACCAGGAGAAGCTTTTAACAAAAGTTTGGTTCCAAAATTTTGTGAGTACTTTATTTAGTGAGGGTCCACCCTGTTTACTGCAGTTAGTAATACAGGGAGGCAAAATTTTGAAAATCTCCTTTTGCAAAAGTTGTTCATCATGATGGGTTTGTTTTCAACTTTTTTCAACTGTTTTCAACATTGGGTTTGTTTTCAATTTTCAACTTTTTGTAACTTAATTTTCCGGGGAATGCCAGGTAGTTCAGTTTGTATATATATATATGTGTGTGTGAATGTATGTGTATGTATGTATGTATGTATGTATGTATGTATGTATGTATGTATGTATGTATGTATGTATGTATGTATGTATGTATGTATGTGCATGTATGTATGTATTATATATGTATTATATATGTATTATATATGTATATATTTACATATTTAGTCTATATATTTAGTGTATATATATATATATATATATGAGCCCATAAGAGTAAAAGTGGACCAAGTCCATATTTCTATATTGTTAGAAATAAGCGTTCTTAGTGTTTGCATATATTATAAATCAGCCATATGTAATATTGTTGATGTCTAGTACCATTTTAAATCTTTTTTCTTAGACAACAAGAAATGTGAAATGCACAAATAAATTTTTGAATAATTATTAATAATATAATAATAGTTATGGACTTGGTCCATTTTTTCTCTAAACATAATCAACAAATCGCTAAATCATTTTAGTGTAAAATCATGAACAAATTTCATATTATTCGTTTACAATAGCAATTCAAATTAAGACAAGTAGTACAAATTCATACTATGTTGTAAAAAAACACAATTACTATTTACTAATTATCGGCAAAAATAGTCCTCATTATTACAAACAGTACAATAAAAACCACACGAATTTACTGATCATCATCGCCGCTGTCATCGAGCAGTTCATCTTCTAGTACATCCTTGTTGTGACCGCTGTGTTCCAACTTTTGATAGAAGTCATGATAGATGGGACGAATATACTTTAAGAGTTTCATTAGATCTGAGTATTTTTCTTTGCTCAGTTTTGTTGCTCCACAGTACAGTGGAGCCAAACTCACTTCACTAAGATTCGTTTGACGTCCGCGTTTCACTAGCGAAATGAAACTGAATGATGCGTCATCATCTAAAGAGTATTTAAAGAACAGTTTGTATGGCTCGTTCTTTCTAAGTTGTAGCCATTGCATATCCAGCCAGTTGACCTGATCACTCTCATCCACTTTCCGATTTGTAATTAATTTCAATAAGGGCTCCACACTCTTGAAATTATCAGGTTTAATCTTGCAACACTGAAGCGCTTCTTCATAGAGCAGTTCTCGATCAATTTGTACCACTGTTCTGGCACGAAGATCTCTGTGGATTTTGGTTTTGCTCTCTCAATTATTCCAAAATCTGCATCGTTAGGCAAATAAGAATGCCCAGAGACCATAAACTTATGATTCACCAGTTCAATACTCGTCGTCTGCGTCAAATGCATCCATAACAGTGCAATTTTTATATTTCGATTTTGGCCGCCGCACGAGTCGCTGAATGCTGTAATAGACGTAATATCCCTATTTGCCAGATTTTGACAATATGCCAATAAGCATGAACCGATCTCACCTGCACCTCCTGAGGCTGTTCCCTCATGCCATACATTCATCACTGCATTGTCATTTTTAAGGTCATGAATGCCTAGATTATACACTGATAATTGCCGGCAATAATAAACTTCATTGGTTGTAAGGCAAGGCAATGACATGACCTTTTGCAGGTCAAAACAAAAAGATGCATGTTTATTTTCTTCATTTTCCTTTTCTAGTTTTAAGGATTGACGCGCCTTCTCTGCTTTGCGCAAATGAATCTCATGCGCTGCTTTTAGTTGAGATTTTTTGTGTTCAGTTTTTTCTATTTCAATGTCTGTTTTAAAAATGTCACATTTCTTGCACGTATCTTTTAGTGGCTGATGGAACGTCAAGTTAAATTCATGATTAAAAATGTCCCGAAATTTCCACTCTTTTTGGGGTTCGACTGAATCCTGTATGCATTTTTCTCTATACATGTCGTACATAGTGGATACCGTCAAATGAGCAGGTAGAAAGCGGCGAGATGCACTGTGACTTCTAGTATAGTGACTTTCGTATGTGGGAAACATGCGAATATGATCTTTAATGCGAGTGATGTGTTCCTCATGAATGCGTTGTGTCTTGTGATCATATTTTCCTCGTCCATCTTTGCCTGACACACCACCATTTTCCCGTTGGTTGACTAACGCACGATTTAGTCGACCGCTGCTAATGTCAAATATCGCCAAGAAGTATGGTTTGCAAACAGTAACGGGCTTATTATCTGCAAACACAGAGTATACTCGTGCAAAATCCTTTGCATGTTTTTTTTCATTTTTCGTAATTTTGTTTTTTCTTACTCTTGGTCGTCTACGTTCTACTGTTGATTGTTTCACGCAGCCAGCAAGAAACAGATTTTGTGCATCAAAATCTCCCAATTTCCAGAAATTTTCAAACAGAGTTTTAGTCTGCTCTAAAGTCAAATTTTCAGCGCAATTGTTTTTGCAACTGTGATTTACTAAATAATGTTCGTTTAATTTCTTAGCTTTTTGTAACGTTCCGCCATGCTTTACATATTCGCTACCTGTATTTCGTAAGCGCTTAATCACATTTTTCTTCCAGTTCGTTACACAACGTTTTCGTTTTCGAGGGCGTTGATCGGTTACAATCGGAGATTCAGTTGTTACAATCGGAGATTCAATTGTTACAATCGGAGATTCAGTTGTTACAATCGGAGATTCAGTTGTTACAATCGGAGATTCAACTGCTACAACCGGTGAATTATCGGCTACAATCGGAGATTCAGCTGCTAATGTAGAACGTTCTGTCTGTATATCTGCTGCTAAGTTAGGATCTGCAATTGTTGTATCTGTAGCTAGAGATCTCTGAACCTTCTTGCACTTTATCAATGCCAGTGACACCATGTGTGCGGCTCGTGAATGCATGTTTACACTATTCTACAATAAATATTTTTTAAATATTACATACATTCAGAATATTATTAGAAAGAATAATGTACATGTACACAACATGCATGCAAGTGCTCCCCTAGCTAGATGTTATTAAAGCCACAAAATAGACCTTTCTAAAGAGGCTGTAACTTTGGTAGTGACAGACCATTATATCTACTGTCTAACAAATCAATATTTATATTCCTGCTGAGAGCAATTGAATAAATCTTATATTATCGCTCACCAAACTATTTCAGTTTTGTCACTTTATAAAGTGTGAAAGTGCTGTATACTTCACTATATTAATATAAAACCATAATCAGATATTCATTTAAAGCATCTTACCTGTACAAATGTTATTCTTGTTCTAATATAATAATAATAATTCTAAGAAAATGTGTAGTTTATGTGGTCTTGAATCTTGATTTCTTACATTAAAGCACTATCAATGGACTTGGTCCACTATTACTCTCTATACCTGGTGATTTATTGTTAGAGTAAAAATGTGCTGCCCTCTGTTGAATAAGAAATAAATGTGTTATGGACTAGGTCCATTTTTGCTCTAAAAATATAGCAAATTTTTAGCAGTTTTACATACATAAGGGTCATTTGAAAAAAATTGGACTTGGTCCACTTTTACTCTCATAGGCTCATATATATATATATATATATATATATATATATATATATATATATATATATATATATATATATATATATATATATATATATATATATATATATATGTATATATATATATATAAATAAATAAAAGATATACATAAATAGTTATAAATTCTTTATTAACATATTTCAGTTGTTAACCTGTATTAAAAGTTAATTGCATTAATAACAATGTTTTTAAATGTGTTATTTATGCAATTAACTTTTAATGAAGCACTCAAGTGTTTGATTGTTTAGATTTTATTGTCTGATTTATACACTATCCTGGAAGAGATATTGTTTCTTTACTAAAAATGTTACTGATTTGAAAATCTTCTTACTTTTTATTTTATGATGAATATTTTAGTGATTTATTTATTTGAATTACAATTAGAAATTGCAAAGTTAATTGATTTAAGACTAAAGGCTAGCAATTTTTTTATTTTAGACTGAATCCAATATGTGTTTATTAGAGTTTAGTTTCTGGTCTGAGCACTGTTTGCCAAACTATGATTTTATCTTACACTTGATCAGTGAAATAATGAAATCCCAACAGTCTCTTGGAAATGGTATTATTGCTGTTGTTTGCAAGTAATGTTCCTTTATCTATTAGATGTCTATTTGATGATAAACCTTTCCTTAAACTTTTGTCTATTCATTACTTTTTTTGTTTTTATATGACTATATCTACTTAGAAATGGTGTAAGCTGCTGTGGTACCTTCATTTCATGTTTCAATGCATTAGAGCAGTTAAAACTCGAAGAGCTGGTGGATGTATTTCAAGTGGTGCGTAGAGCTCAGTTATCACAAACTCAATTTGTACAAAACATGGTAAACTTTTTCTTATCGTTCTGGTAGTTAGTAGTTTTTTTCCAGTAGCTTTTTTTAATGTTACTCTTGTAAACTGTGGTAAGCTTTTTTACATTACTGTTTTTTTTTAACTGTTCATGAGGATGCTCAGGAGGAGATGATTGTTTTTTATTTCTTTTTTAGCTTCAGTATGAGTATATTTACAAGCTGATGAAGCATTATTTAGAAACATTTTCTACATATTCGAATTTTCAATAAATTAACTCAATTTTTTTTTTTTTTTACAAATTAAAAGAAATATTTTATATGTTTTCTGATGCAGAGTTTTTTTATATATGCAATATAAGTTTTGATTATATTATCAGATTTGTTTTTAGTTTTATTTGCAATATAATTTTTATATATATTAATAGATTGCTTAAGAAAAGTTTGTATTTTTACTGAGTTTTATATATTAATATTTTATATTTGTTTTATATATTAATATTTTTTATATATTATACTTATATATTTTCTATAACATATATATATATTGATTGTTTTTTTTTTTAAATGGATTATTATTGAATATATTTTTCTTTTAATAATAGATAAACTGATGTAGTTACATCTTAAAAGTGGTATTTTAATATACAAGCTTAGTTATCTTTATATATACACATTAGGTTGTGTTCGTGTATATTATATACATGAAGACAATTACATAAGTGCATCAGTATTGTAGATAATATGCATAAATAGATAAACTAGTATGTGTATTATATATAAATAATTATATATTAGTGTCAAGTTAAAGAAAAAGAAAAAGCTTTAGATTTTGCTTGGTGTATATTTTTTATTAATATGGAAAATTAACTTAAATTTAGAAAATAAAAATTTTATTTATTACTTTTTTTTTGCCAATTGTCTCCATAATAACATTTCGATTTTTTCTTTAATAGAAAAAGCAAGCTAGTATTGAACAGTTTTTTTTTTTCTGTATTTTTAATTTGATTTATAATTTTAATTACCTGAGAATTTGCTTTATAAATTATTGTATTAATAAAAAATTATTTTGAAATAAAAGCATTACTATAGAAGCATTGAAGTATGATCACTTCTTATAGTTAATCTAAGAATTTTAAACCACTGGATAGGTTTTCATGACAAATGGCCTCATTTTTTTTTATAAATTTAACTAAAAAAGTTGACTTATTTTTTTCCCCTTTAAGATAAAAATTAAAATTTCATTCAAGGGTTGTGCAAGAGTAACATTGTTGTGAACTGTTGGTCAAAGAGTCGTTAATTGATGTGCCCTTTTATTAGTTTCAACTTTTTAACTACAACTAATAAAATCATAAGTTGTTATATCGAACTCGCATGTCCCTAATTTCATTATATGTAATTATTTAATTACATATAATAAAATTAGGGACATGCGAGTTTGAGTTTGAAATTTCTTAAATTTGAAAAACTCGAACTTGAACTATTTGACTATCAAATATTTGAACTATTCTCGAACTTGTAAAGTTTGAATAAAAAGTTTGGCTGGTTTCTAAAAACTCGATAAACTTGACTCTCAAGTTTGTGAAATTTGATATTTGTTTTAATCGAGATTATTGAAATTTTCAATTTAATAAATTTTTTTTTTTGTGTTTTCTAGTTTAAAAATTTAGTTTTCTTATTTTTACTTCTTATTTCTCTTACTAGAATAATTAAATTAACAGCTTTATTTATTTCTAAACAGCAGCAAAAATAAACCCCAAAAATTTTGAGTTACTATTACTTAATTTGTTTTTAAATCAATCCAATACTGACAAATCAAATATTGAGGCAGGCAACATTGTCTCGGACATAAACAAGTTTATTAGAATAGTTCAAATGAAGGTTTTTTTGTTCGCATGTCCTTCTCGTCTGACCCAGAAAAGGTTCCTGCTGCTAATGATGAGGGTGAAATGCAAAGAACTTTCCGCCCAAGTTTTACGTGAAAAGAGTAAGTATTGTCCATCAGTCTCCACCATTCCAAGATACATTTACGTTTCTTGAATCCAAAGCAGATCCTATGTAGAACTTGCCATCTCGCCGGCCAACTGAACTGTAAGGATTGATTCGAGTTAATAACCTAAAAAACTGGATCTTCTTCCTCATAAAATGGGAATCCTATGCCACCAAGTCTTTTGAATGACGTTTTTACCCTTTGTTGAACGCCATTTTGAAACTTGTCATCCAATAAAGATAATTTCTGTCTATAATAAGTTGTACTTGACTTGACAGTTATTCAATAACTGTGAAGTCAATAAAAATACTTAATTGTTGATAATTACAAATGTAATTATCAACAATTAAGTATTTTTATGATTTGCTTTTGAACAATGCCGATTTTTAATTTAACATTACTCAATAAACTTTTTTGAATCGTTATGTTGTTAAGTTGATGGTTACAAATTGTTATCACAATGTTCATAACATGACGATTCAATATTGATTTATATTCTCAAATAAATAATATGTTTATTAAATATCTTTGTTAAAATGTAAATTCGTGAAACTCGATTGAAATATTTAAAGAAAATGAAACTTGAAGAACTTGAACTCGAGGAAACTTACTATTTGCCTGTGTCGAAAAACTTGAAAAATACTTTTAAACTCGAAAAACTTGCAATCGCCAAATTCGACGAACTCGCATGTGTTCACTTGTGCAGTTTTGATGCTATCAATGTTTTTTAATTTGTTTCATTTTATAGTTGAAAAACACTATTCATTGCTAGCCAAAGTGTTTCTGAATGGGAATTTGCGAAAAGTTGAAAAAAAACAAACTATTTTTATTCAAATAATTGAGGTAATTGTGGAGTTAAATTTGATTAAGTTGCTCTTTAATCAATTTGGCTTTTTTTCATTTGGAAAAAAAAAAGTTGAGAGACGAGCGTTTTTTTCTATTCTCGACTCTGACTTTCAAAAAACTTTCAACTTTTCGACACTCTACTCCGGCTCTCTATCATTTCTTGGAAATTCCTTCAAAAAATATCCCAATGAAAGTGAGAAATTCTCATCTTTGGTATTTGGATTTTGTGTTAAAAATAAAAAATAAATTTGTTTCAAACTAAAAATTTTTTCTATTCTAACAATAGCGTGCTTGTGTTAACATACCATTGCTGAAACTGATTTTAGTTTGATCTATTGACATAGGCTTGTGCTGTACCTTTTTAAATCTTTATTTACAAATTTTAAAGTTTAAAAATACGGAACATTTTGATATAACTTTTTTTTTATAAATATGAAACCCTCAGAAAAGAAATGAGAACAAGGTATAAATTTTAATATATTTATTTGCGAAAGAAAAGTATACTTCACAAATCATGTTCTGTTCATTTTATATTTGTGTTTCGTTTGTTCATTTGATAGATACAATTAATTTCTTTAAACAAACCTGTTTTCATGAGGAAAACAGGAGCAAAGTGTGTTTACTTATACTTCATACTGCGTTTACGCTGCGTTGAAAAACCTAATAAACCTAATGTTAGTATAACTTGAGTTACTACTCTGGCGAATTTTAAATGTAACATTAACAATATTCTAAGGTGCTAGAAGGAGCAGTGTTAGAAGGAGAAAATAGACTTTTTACAAGTACATTGTCATAAAATCATGTTACAAGTTCATACTCGAAGTGTTTCTGTATGTGAATGCAAATCATTGAATTTGAGATAATGAAGCAAATAGCTTGTGCTGTATTAAAAGATAGATATGATGATGAAGGAAGAACAACACTTGGCACTGGTGGTAGAAACATTAGTGTTCACTTCAGAACAAAAGTACAAAACGCTGAAGATATTGAACTTTTCAATACTTCATCACCAGAGGAGAAAAAGTTGTTGAAACTGATTCAATTTATCAGAACAATAGATGTTAACAAGCTTTTGTGAAAAGTAAATGATAAAATGGAAGTTTACCCTCATAACCACTTTACAAAAATTTTCATTTATGGAAGTCGAGGTAAAATGACTTTTTAATACTCACATGTGTACATTTTTTTCTTATTTGAGAATTTAACTTACCGTATATACTCGCGTATAAGTCGATCCAAAATCAATACAAAATCAAAATTAAATGAAACATTTTTTAATCAAAAAATAAGAAATACGAAAAAAAAAATTTCTAGAAATAAATTTGTTTTTTTTCTGACCCGCATATAAGTCGAATTGCTGTTTTAGAGTAAATATTTCGTCCAAAATTTCTCGACTTATACGCGAGTATATACGGTAAGTGTGATTTAGTCTATATTTGATGGGTTTGTTTAAATATTATATCAAACCCTTGTGAAATAATCGCATCCATACAATCTCAAAAATCGGTGGTTATTGTTAGGCCTTAGTTAGTCTCTAGTTAGGTTGTATGATTAATTACGCCAGGTTGAATAGTCTGTAGGTAGAAGATGTGATTATAACCGCGTTGAACAAGAAGACACATCTTAACCAGGTATATTTGATCTGTACATAGTTCCAGATATATCTGATCTGTACTCACTCATCACTATTTCATGGACATCAAAAGCAATACCTGGAGAAAATTCAACAATCGATTTCTGCTGCGGATCAGTTTCAGTATGCTTCCATGAATAACTTCTATTAGTAATATTTGTAGGACCAAGAGCTCTAAGAATCTTTAGCATCAACTTTGTCATCAAATAGGAAACATAATTGCTAACTTTTTCTCAACCAATAGCTTTGTAAAGATCTGGATATTGAAATCTATTTGTGCGACCACTTGTGTAACGGGATTCACTGTCACTGTTTTCCTCCTCTGTATCGTCAATATAGTTCCCAATTATATTGTCGTCATCTAAAAAATCTTCCGTTTCTAAATTTTCTGTAACACCATTCCTTTTATCCAATTTTCATCTTCCTTCAGTTTGATATTTCTTTTCCATCTGTCTCTGAAGCCATTCTGTCACAACTAAACAACTTTCAAATCATCACTTTTCTTGATGCCTTTTGATCTATTCAGAAATCACATTCAATTACAGGAGCCTTACAATCAATTTACGATTTGTTGACAAACCAACTCCATAATTAACGCACATAAACAAATATCAAACGATTTTACTATTTCTCTATGTTATTGATTGAAATAGAAGGTGACAGTTTTATATATTTTGATCAATTCAGTCGCTACAGCTTTTAAAATATTAAGATTCTGATTCTCCTTCTTTTACATGTAGAAACAAAATGAAAATATCTTCCAAATATGTAACATCTCAATATGATATTTTTCGTAAAACCCTTTAAAAAAATGGGCGCTTGTCTGGTTTCGCACCCCCCCCCCCCTTTTTTTTTTTTTTCCAGATTCTGGAAGATCTTTGTCTGAAACGGAAAAAAATGGTATTCATTTTTGTTTTTGACAAAGAAAAAGTACTCTAATTCACATTTGAATATTCCATTTTTCCGTTAAAAACGACTCTGTTTTTAACTCCATTTTGAAACTTTGAAACTGATAGTTTTAAAACCATAAATTCAAACCGCTGAAACTGTTTACCTGGTTTTTACAAGCGTTAAGAAATACAAAGAACAAAAAAACAATGATATACTATATATGCTTGATGTCTAACTTCGGCCCGACAAGTGAAGCGTGGAAGCCATTTCTAATTTAGGCTAAAAGTTTATCTTCCTATATGACATTTTAAAAGTTAACATTAAAATAGTTAATTCATGAGCTGCGTATGGTTGTTCTAATAGATACATGAAAGGAAGTGACATTTTTTCACTGATTTCCAGTTCTTAACAAAGAATTTCGCAAAATGTGGACAATCACATTAAAACGTGAGAAGTTTACTACATAAAAGCATTCGGTTCTTTGCAGCAATTATTTTTACTTATTTAAGTCACTATTAAAACGAGTTTTCGAAGTATCTTTAATTTTTTGAGAAATTTAGATGCTCTCAACATTCATTTTTACTTTTATTTCGCATGTCGGATATAGCTCTTGCCCTTATTACAAATGGCGGGTTAAATTTGTAAACAAAAAAAGCGGCTTCACTTTTCGTCCAATAAAATCCCGCAAGTTAGACATACATAATATATCATTGTTTTTTTGTTCTTTGTATTTCTTAACGCTTGTAAAAACCAGGTAAACAGTTTCAGCGGTTTGAAATTATGGTTTTAAAACTATCAGTTTCAAAGTTTCAAAATGGAGTTAAAAACAGAGTCGTTTTTAACGGAAAAATGGAATATTCAAATGTGAATTAGAGTACTTTTTCTTTGTTAAAAATAAAAATGAATACCATTTTTTTCCGTTTCAGACAAAGATCTTCCAGAATCTGGAAAAAAAAAAAAAGGGGGGTGCGAAACCAGACAAGCGCCAAAAAATGAATACCCCCAGTGGACATTTAGACATCCAGCGATGTCCATCCTAATTGGACCTAGAACGTCTATTTAGAACGTCCAGTAGACGTCTAAATGAAATACCTTTCATCCGGCCATATCAGACGCCCACGGACGTCCTTTTTAGACACTTTTAGGGCCAATTACGACGCCTGGCGGATGTCTAATATAAATTTATGGTCGTTGTATTCGAGCATTAATTACACTAAAATCTAGGAATAATTACTTTTTTGAAGTTAAAAATATATTTACTAGTTTAAATACAGATTAGATTAGGGATTGCAATCCCGCATTGCGGGATCCCGTAATCCCGCGGGATCCCGCATTAATTAGCGCATGCGAGATCCCGCAAAAACTACTGCGGGATCCGCGGGATTTGCGGGATTTTGAAACAACTGCTTTTAAACAAAAAAGGTCAATTATTTTAAACAAAAAAGACAAAAGAGATATCAAATTAAAAGTGTTTAATGTATTTGTGAAACAAATCAATTTAAAAATTTATCTTCAGCTATTAAAATATTTTTCTCAGCTATAAATATAAAAACATCATTCAAAAATAAGCAATTATTTAGCAAAACATTAGTCGAACTCGTTCAAATTTTTTTTTTGTTTAATTAATGATTATGTTGAAACTTTCGCTAATGAGTATGTTGAAATTTTTGTTAATGAGTATGTTGAAAACGTGAAATTGAAAACGTGCGTGTATAATTGTAAAAAATATACTTTTAAAAACAACTTTTTAAAAAGTCTTTAAAAATTATTTACATCAAGATTTTAAAACAAAAGTACTAAGCATGTCGCAAATTAAAACTATATGGAATTATTTTAAAAAAAGTGATAATGAAGAAAATGCGAAGTGCATTTTATGTTCGGCTATTTTAAAAATTAATCAAAGATCAACTAAAGGGTTATTAATCCATTTAAAAACTAAACGTGGCACCGATTTAAAATCAAACGTTTTACAACAAGACGGAGCTTCAACTTCAAAACAGCATGAACCAGTTGAACTAGAGCCTAAAATATACATCGACTGCGAAGACGAAGAAGTAATTCCATCGAAAAATATAATGCAAAAATTCACATCACTAAAAAAGCAAAATCAAAAGTTTTCAATAACGTTTGACGAATGGACATCACAAAATAGTCAGAGATACTTAAACTTAAATTTACATATGGAGGCGAAACACTTTAATCTTGGATTGATTCGAATCCAAGGATCGTGTAATGCAGAATATTGCGTCAAGTTAGTTTCAGAAAGGCTAAATAGCTTCGATATTGACCTCCAAGAAGACATTATTGCCATGACCACTGATAGAGCAAGTGTGATGGTGAAAGTCGGTAAAATGATGTCTTGCTATCAACAGCTATGTTATGCTCATGGAATACAACTTGCAGTTATTGATATCTTATACAAGAAAAACAGCGGAGAAGTCGAAGAATCGTTTATTACATATGAAAATTGTGAAGAAGAAGATGAATGTGGTAAAACTGAGGATGATGAAGTTATAAATAAAGAAAATGGTTTGACAATGATTTTGGACCGAGCATCAGCTGAATTGGTTAGCAATTACAAAGATCTCATAAAAAAAGTGAGAAAGGTTGTAAAAATATTTAAAAACTCTCCTGTAAAAAATGATACATATTTACAGAAATATATCGTACAAGAACACGGGAAAAAGCTTCAGTTGATTCTTGATTGTAAAACTAGGTGGGACAGTATATTCGATATGTTAGAAAGATTTCATAGACTAAAAGTGTGTATTGAAAAAGCCTTAATTAATGTTGGGTCAGAAATTCGCTTCACACAAGAAGAGTGGTCCCAAATCAATAACTTAATTATTTGCCTGGCACCACTAAAACTTAGTCTCGAACTTTAATGCAGAAGAGAATCGAACCTTGTCACGGTGGAAACAACTTTTCAATTTATGCTAGATAAATTGCGAAAGCAATCATCACTTTTGAGCATAGATTTAGCCGCGGCACTTCGTGAGAGGTTTACACAACGTCGTAATAAGAATTTAAATGGACTACTAGTTTACTTAAAAAATCCGACGAAGAAAATGAACTCGAAGAAAAAGAAGCTGTAGATTTTATTAACAATTCCCAAATACTTATTCCTACAATTCTATTCCTGAAAAAAGAATTGGAAAATCAAACACAGAAAGACAAGAACAGCTGGACAGAAAATGTAAACAAGATACCAAATTTAGATTCTTTAGACTTTGATAAATTATTGAAGCCGGAAATGTCTGCCTATGAAAGTAATGGAGTAAGAGGCAAGTTTCTAGATATAGCGCATCGTTACTTGATGACCATACCACCAATAAGCGTAGAGGCCGAGCAAGCTTTTTCAGCTGCTGGTTACATATGCAATCCTTTGAGGAGTAGATTAAGTGATGATACTTTAAGTAGGGTCTGTTTCTTAAGAGCCCATTTCTTACAATCATTTTCTCAATTTGATATTTTAAAAAACAAATAAAGCTAATAGTTCTACGTAAAGCTAAAAGATGTTCTATGTACTTTGGCTTATCTTTTTGTTCATTAAATGTTAAGAATTATATTGATTTACAAATGAATTGCGTTTTTTGGCTTTATTTACCTTATCTTATCAATTTAATAAGTTGAGTATATTTTTTCTAAAATACTTGAAAGAAAAATACAATTGTCATTTTGCCTTTTATAATGTGCATAAGAAACCTACTAATCCCGCGCGGGATCCCGCGGGATCCGCACAAAAATTAAAAAAATCCGCGCGGATCCCGCGGGATTGAAAAGTGTGCGGGATTGCAATCCCTAGATTAGATAATACAAATGCTATAACAAAAAACAAAGAACTTTTACATTACTTAATTTTTTCTTTTTGTAATTTAGGGATTGTTCGCTTTAACAAGTCGTCAACGAATGTCTCGATATTTCCTACGTCAAAACCATCTTTTTCTGAAATAAGCGCTTCTAAAACAAGCAAAATATAGAAGTATTTTTTATTTAAAAATTTATATTTAATTAAATATGTATTTAAATTTTATTATACTTTTTTGTTCTTCATTGCAACACTCAATAGAAACTAACTTTCTTTTTTAACATTTGTATAACGTTATGGCTACAAATTTCCGTTTTCCCTTTATCCCATCTTTACTAGAACAGCTTTGCAAAGGTTGTGTCATTATGATGTCTAACACATTTTAAACTATTCTACGTGGCGTTGAGCCCCCAACACCTTTAATCTGGGTAATCTAGAGAAAATAAAAAATTAAAAAAAAAAGTGAAGCAAGTTTTTAAAGTTTTTATAGCCGGTAGCCGCTTTACTTAAACTGACAATAATTCATTTTTGTTTTGCTTTGTTTTTATCATTACGTCATTTCTGACAGGCAAAACAAACCTGGTTGGCAAAAAAATTTGCTTCACTGCGGAAGCATGATTTAGATATTAAGTTAATGTATATCATGGGCTAGCGCGCTGTTAAACTCAATAACAAAAAAAACAATGGCGGTTAATAGTTCGCGTAAGCGTGTTAAAAAAAAATGTCCAAAAAATTTTATTTGGACGTCAATAGACGACCAAATTAGAAATCAAGACTAAATTCGACTAACTTGAACCTCCATGGACATTTAATTAGGTCGCAGAAGCCCGGACCAAATTTGTTTCTCTTTGGACGTCCTAGGACGTCAAATGCCCATTGGGATACTGACTCCTGATTTTTACATCTCGTACAAGAGCTTGTTATAATTAAGCAGCATTTCAAAAGAAAACTATGGTGTGTAAATGAAATGACATCAATTTGATAATCATTATTAGGCAGATACCATCACCAAAAGCGAGTTTTTATAACATTCATTGTAATAATATTAATGAAGTTCGTATGCAGTTTAATTGTTGTGTCTCTGAATTAATTAAGTAATTGATGAAGAAATTTTAAAAATTTGATTACTTTAATCAATACATTTCCTCCATATAACCCTTTCCTATACACAATGTATATCTCTTTCTCTTTTTATAACCAAATGTTCTGTTTTAAAGCAGACATCTTAGTCTTTTTCAGGGTCGGGGCAAACAGGTGTCAAATAGGGGATATTTACCAACTAAAAAATATATCTACGGTTTCAAACATGTTGTTGTTGAAAAATAAAATGGTTACCTGAATAGTCTTTTTAATTTATTTACATATTTATTATATAAGATGTAACAAATTCACATTTTTTTATTTTACTAAAGATCAAAACTATTTTGTTCTCCAAAAGAGGATGTGAAAATACGGACGTTATCGTTATTTACATTTTATTTATTACAATTTATGTTTTATTTATTTAAAAATGAACAGCTGAACATAGTTGAACTTGTGGAAAAAATTTAATTCCTAAAATTTTATTTTATTTAGCAGCAAACAAATTCAAGCTTTAGCATCGATTTTCTCAGTTGTGAAAAATGTGGAATTAGAACAAGATAATTCTAACGTCACGAAATCACTGACACTGAATACATGTGCAAGGTTTTGTTCGTAATGCTTTAATAGTTTTTTCTACTTTGTTTTTTGTAATAGATGTTGGTGTTTTAAATCATTTTTAAATTTTATCAGAGATATACCTATATTTTCGTTTTTATTTTCGCTTTTGATTTCGTTTTCACTTTTAGCATTATTTCTTTTAAACGTTTTAATTGCCTCTTCATAGCAGTTTCTACATAATTCGTGTCAAGGGGCATAATTCGTGTCCAGGGTCATAATTCGTGTCCAGGGACAATATTAGTAAATTGCTTTTTACGTTTTGTTCATTTCAAGTGATATTATTTTACCACCTTAAAATAAATTTTAACGTAATCTCATCTCTATTTACAAAGTTAATACTGCATCATAAAAAAACCTTCTACTCCAAATTGATCTAACGCTTACCTTTCAGTGCTGGGCAACCGATAATTTGTTTTAAATCCGATAATCCGATAGTTTGCCTGATAATCGTAGGTCTGAGAATCGATAGCCCGATAGCTCGAAAAAAATTCGCTCTGATAGTCGATTACTGAAAAATCCAGTAGTTTACAATAAAAGTATTATAAGTCTTTTTAAACTTTTTTTTTTCTCACCTTCTTTGAGAAAAATCACACTTTTTGCTGGATTTTTCAAAATCGACAGAATGCCTTTAGATTTACAGCGAGTACAGTTTCTTACTTACAAAGTTTAACAAAGAAAGTGCAAAAAAGGTAGTACTCAGTTGAATTTATTTTTTGAATGTAAAATCAGCGTAGTAAGCAAATTAACATTGGCACAAATACTTTATTTGTGGATGTCTTTAACTCATTTCATATTACACTGTCGATTGAAGTTTTAGATAGAATAAGAAGGTAAAATGGGCTTGTGATATGTCATGCCCCATAGTGAGCTAGGTAATTTTACCCCACCATGATATATAACGCATTATCGTATAGGTAACAACTGGCATTTTATATCTCAACGTTGCATGTAATCTCAAACAAATATACAGTTATTTTTTAATCTAAAATCATGCTTTAAATTAAATACACAGATTCACAACGTTCTACATAGAAAAAAAAAAACTCAATGGCCGAAATTATATCAAAACGTCAGAAGTGCGTCAGAATTTAAGAAAACCAACTGCAAACTAAAACAACGTTCAATTGCTGCAAAGTTGAATCTTTCGCAAGCCTAATGTTAAGACAACCCGTGATCCTTGGGGTCTTTAGGGTCAGTTTCCACTCATCCAATTAGTTACGGGAACGGGAAAGGGATTGAGAAATTAATCGCGTGAGCATGCGCAGTTTGTAACTTATTTTACCCGCAGCTTAGTTTTTCCCATCATATCTGTCTTGGGAAAAGGTTAATTTCAAATTAACTTTTTCCCATGAAAAAGCAAATAGCGAAATGAGCAGCCAATCACCTTGCTACAGTTTTCAAAAAAAAATACATATATATATATATATATATATATATATTTTATATATCAAGATATTACGTGAGGTTAGAATTATTTTGTTCTATCTCCAAGTTTAAACGTTGGGAGAAAGTTTTTGATTTTTTCTAAAAGTAAAAATTGTTTAGAGCTTTAGCTTTTATTTTTAAAGAAATAATAACTTATTATTTAAATAAATTTATATTTAAAGAAACTATTTAGAAAAAATTTATAAAATAATGCGTATTTCAAAAGTTATTATTACTAACTAAAATTAATAACTCATTTTCTCCCAACTTTCAAAATTGGAGATAGAACAAAATAATTCTAACCTCGCGATTAGTTGGTTTTACATTCAATATATATTTAAGTTAAACAATATAAATACTTCTAAAAATATTTTGTTCCCCTATGCAATTGGAGACGGCCCATTTCCTTTTGCTATAGATCTCCATTCTTTCGCTTTTTGGATAGCTAATATATTCCTTAGGGCCTGTTTATATGGAAAGCGGGCTGGCTCGGCAAACGAGCCAGCCCGTTTGCCGAGATCTCGACGTCGCACAGTGGAGTATTTCAAAGTAATAGTCGATCAAAAGTCGATTACAAAAATCTTGTAAAAGTGTACTATTAACTATATATCATGAAAGATTTATAAAGGCTACATCACTAAACAACAATTTTAGTGTTGCCCACTCCCCCTTCCAGGTATAAAAAAAGTTTAAACTCGGACTTCGCGTGAGCTCATTGTATTTGTTTTTTACGCTTCCTGTCAAACACAACTTTTAAAAGTATTATTTAAGCTTGTATGCTGTAAAACCTTTAATAAATCACGATGAACGTTGAAGAAGAAGGTATGTACATACAAAATAAATGTGTAGTTTCTTCATTTTACTTAACAAAGTGAGATTTTTTAAAATATATATTCGAGATTAAAATTGTTAGATTTTTTTTTGTAAATACCATATTCAAAATTGTTTTCGTATATGAATTAAGCCGAATTTAGCAATTTTTATGTAACTCAAAGATTTTTTATGTAACTTAAACATTAGTTATTCTAGTTAGCATTTTTGAAATAAAATGTTCCACATAAATCTTCCATTTTTTAAAATTTAATTTTGATTAAATAATACGACAAAAACGTTGTCTTTTGAATAAAAACTTATTTCATTTTTTTTTTCAGAATCCCAACCAATGGTGAAAGAGATGACTAGAAAAGAACTCTACGATGTTATGAAACAATGCCCAAAGAAAAAAATTGATGACAAATTTGTGTTTTTAGAAGATCATCTCAAAATTATTACAAAATGTACTGAAAATGAACAAAGTTCACTAAAATACGCCTTAAATACTTTCAAGTTTCATTTTAAACAAAAATGGATAGCTGCTAACTAGATAGAAGAACGTTTTTTGAAGCACAATGAACTATGGCTCAATGGTATCATAAGTTTACCCACCTGTATAATAAAAAGGCCTGGTCGACCATCAAAAGATTTCGAGTTGTTGAGTTCGCCAAGCAAGGCAGCATAGGTTAGTTGTGCATAAGATTATTCGCGACCAATAATCTTATGCACAACTAACCTATGCTGCCCAAATGAGTCAGCGTGATGCAGGACATTGTGATGCGTCTAGAATAATGAAAGATATTAGCTGCTCACCGGAAAAGGCAAACAAATATATAGAAAACTTCAATTCCATTCAGACGAATGTTAGAAAAAAACACACACCTTTGGAAGCATTATCAATTTTTGTGGAAGCCAATATGACAAGGAGACAATATGAAATAATTCATGCAGCTAATAAAAATATTTATCCATGTTATTCGCTTTTGAAAGAATCAAAAAAACAATTTTATCCTCCACAAGAGTCAATGACAGTTTCAGAAACATGTTGTGAAATTAAACTACACATATTCTAGACCACACAACTAGACGCTTGTGTGAATATTTAGATGAAGTTTTGGAAACCTTAAACGAAGAAGAAAGAAGCAATTTAGAAATGTTATCAAAATGGGGTTGTGATGGCTCACAGCAGCAAACATTTAAACGAAAATTCCAAAATAGTACAGATAGTGACTCTAACATCTTTCAAAGTTCATTTGTGCCTCTACGGCTTATATGTCAAATTGGTAGCCAGAAGATTATTTAGCGAAACCCTGTGCCCTCTTCTACAAGATATTGTCGCCCAATTCGAATTCGTTTTATCCATGAAACTAAAGACATAACAAATGAAGAAATCTGCTATGTAGAAGATCAAATAAAAAACTAAAAAAAAACTGAAATATCGAAGTTTTTAGGTGGTATTATACATATAAAGCATACCTTTACAATGGTTGATGCAAAAGTATGCAATGCTGCAACCAACACGACATCTACTATGAGGTGCTATATATGTGGACTAACATCAAAAGACTTTAATAATTTAACCATAAAAAACATAGATAATCCAGATGCCCTTAAATTTGGTTTATCGATATTGCATACAAGGATTAGGTTTTTCGAATCTTTACTACATTTATCATACCACATTCCCATAAAAAATGGCAAGCGAGAACACAAGATGATAAAATAATTGTAGCTGAAACAAAAAAAAACATTCAAAACAAATTCAAAGAGAAAATGGGGCTGCTGCTGGATATTCCAACTGCAGGTTTTGGGAATACTAATGATGGCAATACATCAAGAAGATTTTTCTCAGATCCTCAAACCTCATCCTGCATTACAGGAGTTAACATTGGACTTATTAAAAATTGTGGTATCATTTTGGAAACCTTGTCAAGTGGATATAAAATAGATATCAAAAAATTTGAAAAGTTTGCAGAACTAACAGCAGAACAAGATATTGAGACATGGTGCCACAATAGTTGATCAAGCTATATTGCCTATTGGTCAATTATCGGAAGAGGCGGCTGAGGCTCGAAACAAGCACTTCCGTGATTATAGACAGAATTTCTCGAGGAAATTTTCAAGAGAAATTTGTAATAGGGATATCATAAACAGACTTCTGTTAAGTTCCGATCCTTTGTTGAGCAGTGTCAGAAAGAGGCTCAAGAATAAAAGAAATGCTATTTCCAGTGAGGCATTAGAGTTCTTGCAACCAGAAACATTGAACGAACTACAGCAATATGAAGAGGAGGCATCTAGCGAAAATGAATCAGACTAATGTTTATTTTTTATCGTTTTTTAAGTATATTTTTTTATTTTATGTTGTTTTTACCTTTATAGTAGGGTTTATTTCACCTTTATAGTATGTGTATTTGTATATTTCCTTTTGTTTAAATTGTTTGTATTTGCATCATTTTTTTAAAACATTTTTACTCTTAAGGCATTTAATGTTTTAATTGAAGTTTAACAGTTTATATTGTTGTTTAGTTTTTTTTTTTTATTTTTTTATTTTTAAACTTCTTTTTGTATGGTTTATATGCAAAACTGTGTTTTGAGTAAAAAAAAACCTGCACAATCATTTTAAATATTATATTATGATTTCAAACTGCTTTTAATTGTTTATCTAATTGTTAAAAGCCATAAAATAATTTTGATCAACTTTTTACCATAAATACTCCACTGTGCGTCGTCCTTATTGCAACTTAACTTTATTTTGCGTTTATATGAATAAACGAACTAGCCCGGATCGTTATCCGGGCCAGCTCGTTTATTCATATAAACGCAAAATAAAATTAAGTTAAAATATTGTTTAAAAACTTTTGTTTTTCTTTCTCTAAATAATTTTCTGACCCACGTATTTTTTTTATACTTTTGCCTTCTTTTGATTTTTAAATAACGGAGTAATAACAAAATGAAGTTTTTCTGCAAAGAATCAATAACATCACCATTTGTATTATTTTGCTATCATTATTTAAAATTTAAAGTTAAAGTAAAGCAAGTTTGACCAGTGCAAGTGAAAAATAATATATCCCATCCGATCTGTCCGAATTCCATTTTTTTCCCCATCCCTTTCCCTTTCCCGTGTCTAAACGGATGTATTTTAAAGCGAGAGTATGATGATTTTAAAACAGAATTATTTGAACTGCAAATTGGCTAAACTCCACTTTTGACCTGAAATCAAGCTTTGTGTAGTCGAATACGCGGGATTGTCACCTACATTATACAGAAGTAATCAGCTCCTAGCTTTCAAAATTACAGAGAAAGTCGCGTACACGAAATAGGAAATAATCATATTTTTTTATATTTTTTAACTTTCAAATAGGGCGACTCAAAAAAACTATTAAATATGGTATGTCATCAATATATTTTTTATTTAACTTCGTGCGCATGGACTAGTAACAAATGAAATTTTTGAAATATAGATATTGTAAATATTTTATTTTTAACTTATTGTTTTTGTTTGCCAGTAAATTTGTACAGAACGAAGTTGGTCGATTTGCAGATAATACCATTTTTTTGCCAAATTCCGGTGAAACCGAACGTATCCCTTATACCGAATAAAACAAAATAATGAAATAATAAAAGATAAATCAGAGCACATGAGAGGCTTGCGCCACAAATAAACGAAAGTTCCTATCCCTATTTTGATAAATTTGTATCTATGTTTTAAAAACATTATTAAACTGTATTAATTCTATGTTGTAACGTTTAATACTAAATATTGGAAAATTTTCAGTTCAAATAATGAAATGCCTTTTTTGTTTAAGGTGTAATTAGTAATACTATAAACCTAAAGAGACAATTCTATATATATATATATATATATATATATATATATATATATATATATATATATATATATATATATATATATATATATATATATATATATATATATATATATATATATATATATATATATATATATATATATTAGGGATCGCCGGTTACAGTATACGGTATAGTAACTTTACGGTATACTTTACGGTATACTTGGTATACTAAAATTTAGTATACAGATTAGTATACCTGTTTACTTTTATTTGTGAAATATTTTTGGACTGGCTTTAAAATTATATTTTCTTAATGAATTAAATTACTGCATCATGTCTATTATTTGACTAAACATGATTAAAGTGTTTTTTTTTATTCAATTTTTGTTTCTTAGATTTATTTAATAAAAACTTTAATTTGTTTAGTTGTTATATTTTTATACCAGGCTGTTTGTGCTGCTCTTCACCCTTTTAAGATTTAAGATTGTTTATTCTACAGATTTCTCTAATCTGAAATAAATAGTAATAATAGTAATCGAAAAAAAAAAAAGTAAAAAGTTTTGTTTACGTTAAACTTTACAGTATACTTTACGGTATACTGTACGGTATACTTTACGGTAGACTGTACACTAAATCTTTAGTATACCGTATACTGGCGATCCCTAATATATATGTATGTATGTATGTATGTATGTATGTATGTATGTATGTATGTATGTATGTATGTATGTATGTATGTATGTATGTATGTATGTATGTATGTATGTATGTATGTATGTATGTATGTATGTATGTATGTATGTATGTATGTATGTATGTATGTATGTATGTATGTATGTATGTATGTATGTATGTATGTATGTATGTATGTATGTATGTATGTATGTATGTATGTATGTATGTATGTATGTATGTATGTATGTATGTATGTATGTATGTATGTATGTATGTATGTATGTATGTATGTATGTATGTATGTTTGTATGATGTTTTAGATGTGAAAAAATGTATATGTTAAAAGAAATTAGTTTGACAAGTGTCCTGTTTCTTATTGTAGTTGCATCAGCACTTGAAAGTAAGTCTTTCTTTTGGTAGTACTGTCTTCCTTTTTTATGTTTTGACACAAATACCAGTCACTTACAGATATCCATATGCTATAAGATTCATTTTCTTTTTGTTGTAATTAACTAGTTTTAAAATTGCATCTTCTAATAACATTTTTCTCTTTTTGAAAATAATAGTAAATAAAAAGGTAAGAATAAAAATAAAATTGTTGGGCATATAAATTTATTAATTTATATGCCCCACATTTTTTATTTTTATTTTTATCTTTTTATTTACTATTATTTTCAAAAAAAAGAAAGGTGTTATTAGAACTGGAAAGGTGTCTTTGAACTGGAAAGGTGTATCTATACCATTTTATGCTGTTTTTTGTTTTTGTTTTTTTCTATTTTGCATATATTTAATGGCTATTTTCCTACTTTATTTTAATTTTAAGATTTGAGGCATTTTTTGGTTCTTAAAAATTTCTGCATTACTAAATAGATATTTGAAATAGATCAAAGAATTTCAGAAATCGTCCACAATAATAACACAAAAAATTTATATACAGAGTTTTAAATGTTTACTTGTTGCTAAGCAATATCAGCTGTTCCATTATGAGCATCCCTCAATCTAACTTTAACTTGCAGTATATCTTTTTCAGCACCAACACATATGGAATTGCATCCCATTGGCACCAACTCTAAGCTTCTAAGTGCAAAACTGTGAAAGTTCTTTTTTAACATTGGAGTGTTTAAGTCTAAATATGATTTATATGTATCTTTCCTTTTGTCATGTTCTTACATGTCAAAAGAAAAAGTACTATCATGGAAGTCACAGGATAAGTTAAAATGACCTTACATTAGACTTAAACAATAGCCTAATAAACTTGAACACCATGTATGAATTGAGTTGAAAACAGTTGTTCAAGATCTCCATAATTTTTATATGGAATCTGAAATAAGCCCTGGAAGCTATTAGGAAAAAGGTCCCCTGCTAAACAAAATATAAAAGTGTTACAAATTTCTCTGTAGAATGATATTGGTTTGGACTTAAAAAAAGATACAAGAAAGTTCAATGTCTTGCTATCTTTTAAACAACTGCTCTCTAAGAAAATGCTCAAGTGAGTAAAACAAATTGTCATCTTGATTGTGCTAAGTCTGGTGAAAAATTGAAATGTGGTCCTCCCAGCCTAGTCAAATGTTGTATTTTGTGTTTCTATAGCAATTTGTAACCCAAAATACAATATACCTCTCATATTCTCACCAAATGCGTAACATCATTTTTTAAAGTAGTAGTCTTTTTGTAGTAAGAAACTGTTGTTTGACTACAACTTAACCATTGTTTTTTACTATTAGGTCTCTCAAAATAGATTCATTTCTCATCTCCAGTAATTCCAAAAAAATCTCTTTTCTTAAACTTTGCTAAACGAGAATTGCAGTTCTTAAATTTTTAAATCATGTTTCTTTTGCTTAACTCATATGCAATTCATTTTTCACTTTTTTGATATTTTCCTAATTCATGCAAATGTGTAAAAATTTTCACTATGGGGTTCTTGTGGTCTTCCACAGCATTGCTGGTCTTCTAAGTCATAGCATCCACTGCTAAACCTTACAAACCACCGTTGACATATTCTTATTTTTGAAGTATCAATTCCATGAACAGAATAAATTGCATTGGTATTTATAAATTTGCATCGGTATTAATAAATTTGCAATAAATTTGCATTTACAATAATTGCATTCACAATAAATTTGCATTGGTGATAGTATTTTCTCTTTGTTAAAACTCCAAAATCATGCAATGTCTTGAATGAATTTTTTCTACTTCTATTGTTTTAGAAAAAGTATTTCAAAAATAATGAATTATGTAAGAAAGAAGTTCTCTTTCAAATCATGTAAACATAGTGATTATACTCTAATTTGCATAATTAACTAAAGTTTAAACACAAAACTTTTGCTTATGCCTTATAAATTTCTTTGCTTTATTTCTTTAGTTTTCTATAACAACTTGTACTGTAATCAATTGTTTTAACATGATATTGTGGTAAATAATTTAGTCAAAATCTGCTAGCTGTTTTTTCTTTACAATTTGCTTTATACTTTCATACAATTGTTCAATAATTTTCTGCTAGCTTTTGTTAGACTAGCAGAAACTTATTTTCACCTTTTCAAAAATAATTGATATAATTTATATCATATGTAAGCAATATTTATTACTCTATTGTAAACACCACCATTAGTAATTTTTAAAAATAGAATTTGTGAATATTTGCTGTTGAATATGATAATTATTGCTTGTTATTTGAATTTTACTTGAATTGATTTTTAAGTATAATTTTAGATTGCACAAAACGCACACCACTTGGCATGAGAAATGGTTTCATAAGAGCTGATCAACTCAGTGCTTCATCTCAAGATTCTAATAAGTACAGTGCAAATGCAGGCAGACTTAGTTCAGCAAATGGTTGGTGCACAAATGAGTACAAAGATCAAAGTTTAGAATGGTATCAGGTATAATTTCTTATTTACTAGCTAATGTTGCATGAAAGGTCTTAACCTAGTGGGAAAAGTCAAGGATAAGTTGTTGGGCTCGAATTTTTGGAAATCTAGTCATTGAATCTAGAATTAGAAAATATTCCATTTATGTCATGGTTAAAAGATTCCATTTGAAATATTTGGTTTAAGAATTGCAGTTGCATTTTTTAAAATTGATATTTAAGCTAAACTATTATTCCAATTTACATACAATTAAAAGTTTACAATATTTTCTCTATATTTATTTGTAAAACATGATATGTTAATAAGCATTCACACTTTTGTTATCAAAAGTTGCTGGATCAATCTTTCTTAAAAACTTGTGGTCCCATAACTGTCTGAATTTGAAGTGCGCAGACTCCAATGCTTGTTCACTGTAGAAACTCAGTTCTTTATTTGGGTGTTTATCTAACATAAAGTTAGGAAGTTTATTTGTATGTTTCAGAGGAAGTTCAGAGCAACACCCTCCCTCTAATTGACCATCTTGGAGCCTAGTCTTAAAAACCTAACTTGATATTCTGTTGTACTTCTTCATCTACTCTCTGTAAATCCTAAGTAACTATAAAGACTGTCATGCAGTTTTGTTTTTTTTTGCCACGGAGAAGATGAAGTTTGGTGGACGCTAGAATTTCAAGAATCTGGGTTGTGTCTAGTAAAGTTAATAATGAATGGTTGGTTATGTTATTATAAGATAAGGCTAATAGTTTAGATTTCTTTTTCCAAGTTTCTGGAGCAAGTTAATAATCATTAGCAAATGATTAGTTCAATCCCAGAGTATGTTGAGTATGTTGTTCTGAAGTTAGAAGTTTTGTATCTCCTTCTCATTTTGAAGAAGCAATTTTTGTTTCAAAAAGTTTATTTATAAATATTTGTATGTAAAAGTATATAAAATATATAAAAATATATTTGCTAACTTCATATCAAAGACAGAAATTTATTTACTACTACTCATACCAAACACTTTAGTTTTTTTCATGTTTAAATGAGATTCAGGCAAATCATTTACTTTATGTACTCCATTCTCTTTGTAGTTCTCTTTGCTTAATACCCTCCAAATATTTAAAACTCTTTTTCTTCTTTTCAATCAAGTATATTTAAACACAGTTTTAAAATCTGTCTCCATCATCAATATTCACTTAATATTAATAACACAGAATATTGGTAGTATACAAGGATTGTTAAAACAAAGATAATGCAGTGTTGATCTCCTGACTTTGCTAGCAGGGGCTATTAGATAATTAACACTAAACTTTATTTAATTAAATTGTATGATAGCAATATTGCCAAAAAATATATTTTTTATGAATAACATTACTAAAGCTGTTTTACAGCAAATAACAACTTTGCAATATAGTGAAGTTTCCATTATAAAACTTCATGATACATCAAAACCTTCTTTCTCTGTTTGATGTAGCTATCTTTCTCTGTTTGATATAGCTTTTTTGCATCTCAAAAGGAATCAGTTGTTTTATTATCAAAAGGTAACCTTTGGGACTTTAGTGTGTTGATGTTTTCTTTTGAAATTAAAATAAAGATATTTAAAGAGATTTATAGACATTTATTATCTTGTAAATTTAAGAGAATTACAATCTTGTTAAATTGCAGCCGTATGGCTATCCTGGTCCAATTTCTTTTCAACACCTTGTATATTTTATAGAGCCTGAGATGCATAAAATGTTGCATTCTCGTATTGATTTATTAAAAACTAACATTAATATAAACTCAGTATCAGCGTTTTTCTTTCCCACTACATAAAAATCGTATCTATATATACAATGTTCTAATTCCCATGAGGTTCTACTACAATAGCCATTAGAATACTCATAAATGAATGCATGGTAAAAATCACGTTTCTCTACGTGATTTTTACCACGTATACGTGACACTTTTAATTCAACAAAATTTATAGAACATAAAAGCCCTGAAATGGGGTTTGGCCTTCCACTTGTTACTACATTTCATCCTAGTGTGATGTTAGCCTTGTGATCCCACAAATACTACATATAAGTAGCTGGTTTTTAGTGATGGGAGTAAGTTTTTTCTTGAGAATTTTCTTCACATTTGTAATGCAGTGTAGATTCCTTTTGGAAGTTATTCCTTAGTCCAAAGGTTTCATAAAGTGTTTGTTTATTTTGCTCATAACAAAATATTCTTCTTTTATTTTGATTAGTCTCTTGCCTGTTTCAAAACATATTTTTTGCGCAAACTATGGTTACTTGTGAAACTTTGTTAACAAAGAAATAAGTTGTGTTTTATGCAGTTTATCTATATGTTTGTGAAAAAATGTGGTATTTGAGTTATGGTATGAGAGCATAAAGTTTATCATGTTTTTTCAGTAAAAGTAGGTAGCAGCAGAAAGAAAATAAAAGTTTTTTTGAATGGTTTCATTATAAAAGAGTTTGTTTAAATGCAAGAAGAAAATGGAGTTTTATAAAAAGAAATCTGATCTTTAATTTTTAGGTTCAATTTGATGATGTGACAATTGTTAATGGAATTGCCCTCCAAGGTGATGTTTCTAAATCTTACTTCATCACCAAGTTCTCTTTAAAATATTCTCTGAAAGAAAATGGTGACTTTGTTGATTTTATGGGTGGCCAGGTTATTTTATTTTTTTAAGTAATTTTTTTCTTTTCTTTTTTTGAGTATTTTTTGAATGCATTTGAAAAATAATTTTAGATAAACTTTCCAAATAAACATACTCTTTTTAAGTTATTGTAATGTTCATTCATATTGCAAGTATCGATTCTCAAAAATTAGTTCAAATTGATTTTGAAAAAACATCTATTTAAAGGAAAAAATAATTTCTATTTAATTCTACTTCTATTAACTTCTGGGAGTGATGTTTTCTCCCTGAATCAGTTTTTTAAAAACAAAAGTTAAAATTCTTTAATTTAAGTTTATGCTATCAACTGATTATTGTTTTGTATACAATAATTGTTAAAAATTTAAATAAGTTTGTAAAATAATAGAGTTTTGAATTGCTATATAATAGGATGTTTAAAGACAAGTTAAAAATTTAGAAAACTATGCAAATGGACATAGTATATTATCTGCCCAGATCCCAATATAGTACTTAAAATTTTTTACCAGTCTAAAGGTCCTACAAAGAACAAAAGGGTTCATATTTGTCTCTTTTTTTAGCTGTTTTTAGGGAAACTTTGAGTGGTTTGTGAAACCTTTAAAAGTCAATTAACTTAAAAAGAAAAGTTTCTCATAACTTTGTTGTAAGTTCCAAAGAATATTTGTTATGGAATTTTTTCTTAACATTTTTCTATATCAACTTTTCTATAAAAACTTTGTAAAAACATTCACAACTGTATTTTATTTTAACATAAAGCCACACTAAAGTTAAAAAAACGTGTGGATAAAAAACTAAAATCAAAGCTTGATAAGCACTTAACTAAATATCAAAAGCAGTCAATTCATTAACAACAATAAAAACTCCCACTTGCCATCCAATGTTAATCAATTATACAATTTTTCTAATATTTTCTCATCTGATCATTTATTTTAAAAGATTCAACATCTAAAGTAAAAACATATTCATATCATGGTGGCCAAATCTAAACACAAAATTATTTGGTTAACTTTAAAATTTTTTAAAATAGATAAAAAATACCTTTATATAATAAAAAATAGAAGTAAAAGACATTCTTAATCTAAAACTAAGCCTAGATTTAAAGTTCTATTTTAATGATTATAATCAAAATGTTTGCAAAAAGTGCAAATATATCAGCATATCTTTTGACCTATTATATCTCACTTAAACCAAAATAATCTTTGTTTGTTTTCCTTTTTGTTTTTAAATGAACAATTTAAATGAACTCTTGCAACTTTAGTTGCTGAAACTCAACAACAGAGTTGCTGAAAATAAGCAATTTAAAATCTTTTTACTACTAACAAACAATTACATTTATTCCCAAATATCTTATCAGTTCATTACAATTTTCTTTCTTATCAGTTCATTACAATTTTCTTTCTTATCAGTTCATTACGATTTTCTTTCTTATCAGTTCATTACAATTTTCTTTCTTATCAGTTCATTACAACTTTCTTTCTTATCAATTCATTACAATAGACACTTTTCATTCTTTTGATTGGTGTAAGTTTTGTTACAAAGATTTTTCTTGGTTACTTTAGATTTTTTTTTTTTTTTTTTTACTAAACAATAAAAAACATTTCAGATTTGTGCACATATGATTGCAAGTAAAAGCTTTCATTTGTATGGTGATTCTGTGCAAAATGCTGTTTTTCTTTTCCTAGATGTGTGTAAAACAGTTTTTTTTTCTTTTAGGAATAAATTGAATTTCTTGAGTAGGAAATGCTTTTGCAAGATACTTTTCAGCAATTTTTTTTTGCCAATTAGAACCACCCTATATTGCTCAATCTCATTTTGTTCATGATCTTATTTAGCTCAGATGGCAATATTGATAAAATGTGAATTTCAACCAGTTATGTTACTAATGTTACCAAAGCCATTAAATATATGTTTAAAAAGTGGCAATTCTTTGCAAGCAACAAAAGTGTTACTCTACATCACTTGCTGCCAAATTAAATTGAACTTGCTTGTTCTTTGACATAATTCCAAAATTTTAATAAAACCATAGTAGCTTTTTTCCATTCTTTTCTTACTATGTTCAAACCCTTCTCTTTAACATGCTTATTCATGTATATTTGTGTTGTTCACTTAAAGTGTGATTAGTTTGTTAACAAAAGTTTTTGGGATTTTCCAACACATTTACTTTTAAAATCTTATAGCATAATTAACAAGTTAACTAAGAGAACAATTTAAGCATCTTCGCTTTTAAAAGCACACTTTCCAACTTTTGTATTCAATAGAAATGTATTTTGCAAGTATGCTACATTTCCACTTTTTTTTTTTTAATTGTGTCTAAATCAACCATTTTATTTTTATAAATTGTATTACTATTATGCAAAGCTTAGTTTTATCAAGATCACAAAAGAAAACCATTTTTATAAATTCATGAACCATATTTACGAATCTCTTCTCTGTTCTTAAAATTTCATCCAGATTTTTGTAATGTCTTTTATTGTTATTAATTTAATAGTGGATGTTCAAAACAATTTAAGATTTATGAAAATTATGTAAATTGGGTAGGAAAACAAGAAGAGCAGTGCTTGAAGACATAAGATAAAGTATTCTACAATTTTTTAAGTATTACACATTAAAAAGAACATTTATTGTGGTTTTTATTTTTTATCTATGCTTCTTTCAATCTTTAAACATTCTGCCTGAATTTTCTTCTGCCATTTATAACAAAGAAAAGTTTTGAGGTAGCTATCAGTTGTTGAGGTTTTTCTCACAGATTTTTGTGAACAGGTTTATGTTTTTGTTAGCAACATCTTGCCCTTGTTTAAACACATGAGTGTTTTATACAATAAACATATGGGAAGTACATAACATTTAAGTTTTGTAAAGAATTTTGAATGTCTAATTTCCATATTTGAACTTCTATAAAATATTTAAATTTCTTAAAATTAATTAGTTTTGTAAAGCATTAAAAATGATCTATGTTAAATTAAGACTCTAACTTTCTTTGATATTTTTCTAATTTTCCCTCAAAAGTTGGAATTAAACAATGGCATTTTAGTCATGGGACCAGATAAAATGTTTGAAGACAATCTCTAGGAACTTAAAATTTTGTTCAAAATTCCAAATGTTCAATATAAGTATGATTCAAAGTAACAGATTATTACTGTAGTTTGTAAAAAGGTTTCTTTAGATGCAGTTCTTCTTTTTGAATGTACATTGTGGTATGTATAGCTATTCACGAAAGTTTAAACGATTGCAGAATTTTCAAATCTAATCTTCGGTTTTTCTTGAATAAAAACCTAATGGAAATAGATATCAAAATAATTATTTTTCCAATTTGGTAAACAGGTTATTTTTTAATAGAATAAAAAAAAGTAGGTTTTGAATCATTACCGTTTACTCAGAAATTTCATTAAAAGGTAGGTGATACAAATTAAGAGGTTTCACAAAAGTTTAAACGATTTTATTTAGGATCAATTATTTGCTAATTAATTGATAAATCCGGTGCGAATTTTTTTCTCGCAGCGAATTTATCAATTAATTAGCAAATAATTGAGTAGTTTTTCAATCAAAAAATTCATCACAACATCATCAGGCAGCTTTTAATTCATTAAAAATCAACTTAAAATATTGTGAATTTCAAATTAATTTCAATTGCGTGCAAATGGGTCGAAAATCAGTTTCTAATGACATCAAATGGCAAGTTATTGGTATGGCGCAGACAAAAAATCACACAAATGTTCAAATAGGCAAAATACTTAACATTTCTGAATATTGCGTTAGAAAAACCATCAAAACCTGGGAACTTACCAAGGATGTCTCTGCCATGCCGCGTACTGGGAGACCATCCAAACTCAGCAACCGTGACAAAAGAGGTATATTCAGAATGAGAAGAGAAAACTCAGCTACAAAAAGCTAGCACAAATCTTCAATGAGTCAAAAAATAATCCAAAAGTTAGCAGAGAGCTCGTGAGACTAACGTTGTTGGACAAAGGAATTGGACTGTAAACAGCTGCTAGAAAACCCATTCCTTCAATCATGGATAAACGTAAACAACGAGTGTGGTCCAAAGAAAGGCTGGACTGGTCTGTAGAACAGTGGGCAAAAGTTATTTGGATTGATGAAGCTAACTTTCAAGTTGTAAACCGCAAGAGAAGAATGTCAAAAGATTTGCAACTGAGAAATATTCAGACAGATTTTTGCAACATCGTCGACAAGGCGGTGGAGGTTCGGTTGGCATCTGGGGATATTTTTCTCACAAAGGTATAGGCTTCTGTGAGCTGTATGAAGGCCAAATTAATCAATACACCTACAAGAACACATTGGAAATATGTTTAGTTCCATCAATCAGACACTTGTATGGCAGAAGCAAGCAATTCATCTTTCAACAAGACGGGGCTTCAGCTCATACAGCACACTTAATCAAAGAATATTTTTTGAAAAAAAAGTTCAATGTGATACCCTGGTGCCCTAGATCACCAGATCTCAACCCAATCGAAAATGTTTGGTCTTGGATCGACAATCAACTGACATACCATGAAATTCAATCAACTCAGCATTTAAAGCAACTTTTGAATGAGTACTGGCTAAAGGTACCTCGCGTGATGTGCATGAAATTAGTTGAATCAATGCATAAACGAGTTTATCTTTGCTATAAAAACAAAGAAGGACACTTCAAATATTAGTTTGGCTTTTTTTTTCATTTTTTGTTCGAATGTTGCAATTCGTTTAAACTTTTGTGCTTCTTATATTTCCTATAAGATTTTTTGTAATAGCTTTTTTCTAACTAAATATTAAAATTTTTATAACATGTTCATATTCTTTTTAAAGCTTATTACTTTTTCTTTAATAAATCAAAAAAATTAAATCGATATCATTTTACAGTTTTTTTTTATTAAACAATAACCAAACATACTTGATAAAAATTCTGCAATCGTTTAAACTTTTGTGAATAGCTGTATTTTACAAAAAAAAGATTTAAGTTTTGTATAAATAAAGAAAACAGTAGCTGTGACAAATTTATGCAGCTGCTTTACACTCTTAACAGGCAAGCCTGGGGCAGCCACAGTAAATCAGTTTGTGGTTTTCTCAGAAACAACAGAAAATTGCAATATGCTAGATAACTTTATCATGGGTTGCAGTATGTCCATTAAAGTGCACATTACCTACTCGCTTGGATCAGTTTAAAGATAACATGGAAGGTTAGTCAGAAAAAAGGTGAATGTTTTCATCAAGATGTGATGGGGCTTTGAGCATATTTATCAAAGGTAATATTATGAGAGTATGATAGGTGACTTTACTTGGGTGCATATGCATTATAATCACAAAAAGTATTCATTTCTAAACCTTTTTGTATACTCTGGTACAGTAGATGCATGTTTTAAAAAAAACTGAATTAAATCCACAACATGTTCTTTTTTTATTATGTAAATAAAATAAGCAATAAACATATTTAAAAAAAGGAAATTTTTTGAATTGGTTATTTTATACTGATGGCTACAGAAGTAGGGATAGCAATCCCGGGATCCCGTATAAATTGTTGATCCCGTAATCCCGGGATTTTTCACAAAAATTTCCCAGGATTTCGAAAATGTAAAAAAAAAAAATTAAAGATAAATAGGGATTAAGCAATGAACTTATTCGTACATCATAAAGCGTCTAGTAAATATAGTCTTTGGTAAAATACTTGTTGCATAGCTGTTTATTCTCTTCTCAATATTTTGATTAGTTTAATTTTGAATTTTCGGCTTCATTTTAATTCCAAATTGTCGCACAAGAATTAGAGGATTCTATCTGCTTTTTTTTTATATTATAAGAATTTACTAATAAAAGCTTTTATTAACAATTAGTAATAAAAACAAAAAAATTTTTAAATTATATGAATAATATTATCAGTTTAATTATGAAGCATAAATGACAAAAAAGATGTATAGTTAAGTTATAAAAAATGACAGGAATAAAACATTTTAACTAAGAAAAATTGAAAGTTAAATTTTCACGACAACAAAAAAAATTAGATAGAACCCAATTCTTATGTGATGAAATGTATGCGTGATTCTAAAAAATTCTTCAACTACGGTTTAAATTAATGAATTTTTCAAAATACGGAAGTTTTATTAAGTGAATTAACTTTTTTACAGTTATTCAAAGTGGTAATTGTTTTCACAGTAACAGATTCAGTTTGAACTATAGATCTGATAAAGAAATGTAAATTGAAATAGTTTAAGAACTTTAGAAATTTAAAAAAAAATTAGAACTTAAGTAAATATTTTTAACCTATAACCTATAAGGGTAGAAAGTGTAACCTCTGAAATTCAAAAAGAAATGTTGTTATTTGAAAGTGGTGCCACAAGAGGTAATCACCTTCAAAAAGCATATAATTATATACTATCTATACAGCCAACAAGTGTGGAGTCCAAACGAGCAATCTCAGCGGCTGGGTTTTTACGCTTAAAAAATCGAACTTGATTAAACGATGAAATGATTGATGTTTTCAGTTTTTTAAAGTGGTACTTTCAAAAATAAATAAAATTCTTGTATGATCATTTATATTCATATTATTTTTAATTATAATTTTTATTTATTTTGTGTTATCTTTTTAATGAATTATTTTATAATTTAAATAACTTAGGTTCATTAGTAAATGAACTATTTTAGTTAAGTAAAAAATGAAAAATGATTAATTTATTGATAATATTAATATATTACCAACAAATTAATCATTTTTCAGTGTTTGATGAGTACTTTGTTCTTCACATCTTCACCGCCAATGATTGTTTCTGTCTTTCATCAAATCCAGGGACTTCCCAGGAATAAATTTTTCAATCCCGAAATCCTGGGATTTAGAATGTCTGGGATTTTGCCATCTCTATACAGAAGCCAACTTTTTCAGGTAAAACCTTTAAATAGCAAATTAGTTTTGTGGAAGATTTAATCCACACACATTTGTTTTGCAAGCGCCACCCCCCCCCCCCCCTACAAATACTGAAAACAGTAACTTCAACATTTTCTTTGTATTTTTATCTCTTTAGTGAAAAAAAAAATAATGATAATTTTTAATGAGCTGTTTTCCAGGTCATTTTTGTATGTGTTGGAGTTTAAGCTGTAGGGTGCATTGTTTTTAATTGGAGGAAAGGGTGTACCCTCAATAAAGCACCACTGGTCATGCCACGTGCAATACGAATACAAAATAGATGAGTTCTCCCTGATGAATTAGCTATATAATAAAGCACGTTTATAATTACACCATTTATATGCCAATATCCAACAATTAAATCTCCTGTTTTACAAAATAAATAGTTTTAAGGTTTGAGATTGTCTTTCAAAAAGAAAATTCAAGACAACTGTTTGAGCCCAGAGATGTTGAACCCAAACTCCTAGTGACCAGTGTTATATAGTTAAATAAAAAATCCATATTTTAACTTATACTATGTAGCAACTAGTGCGCTGAGTCAACTCATACATCAAGTCAATTTAAATACATAATTAAGATTTTTTTCAAATTTTTAGTTTTGGTTTTTTAATAAAATTTTTAAACTTAAAATCAAATTTGAGAGAGAAAACTTTTAAATGGTTAAATTACTTGCATAAGTACATTACATTTCTCTGCTAAAATGCATTAATAAGTTGCCAATATTCAAAAGAACTTCGATTAAATCTGCAATTTAGTTTTTCAAGTTTAACTTATTTTTTGGAGTGTATGAAAAAAATTTAAAAGTTCAAGCTGAAAAGTGCTGATAATTTTCCATTACAAACAAATAGATTTTTAAATTTTTGATGAGCAATTAACGTGAAAATGAACAGAGTATTAAAAGAATATTTAATTTTACTGTAATACATTTTTAATATAATGTTTATTTACACTTTATTTATAAAAGAAAGAATTACGGGTGAAAAATTGTTTATCTAAAACTTAGTGTATTTTTTTTTGAAATAAAGATGTAGTTTTCTATTTCTCTCAGTTTGTGAGAGAAAAGACAACTGTCCATTCTAGATTTTTCATTATTGCTAAGTTTGGCAGAAAACAGACAGGATACAATCATCTTAGGTGTTAAATACCAACTGTGTTTTCTCAGTACAGCCATTGCAGTTTCAGCAAGTTGAAGGTCTATGCCCCTTTTAGTTTAACAACTTCTTAAACAAGTTCAGATGATTAATGGCTGCATCAGTCGATTGAAGCAGAAAGGAAGTAAAGAATATAAATAATGCAGAGGAATCTGCAGAGCTTTTTTAGAAAATCTATAGTTTCCTCATCCAGTTCCAACTGTCCGAAAAGTGCTAAAGCCTTTAGACCATATATTCTAAAAGCACAAAATCTAGTCTTGTGGCAAGCTCCAGTTTTCCTCCACACTATTTCTAAAGGAGATCATTCTCCAAGAATGATCACTCTACACTCTGCCAAATGTCAGTAGTTATCTCTTATTTTCATCTCATTTCTCTTATCTTTTTTATAAAGGCAGTTTTTGCAGTTGTTGCGATTCTTATTAGTTGCTTGATTGATACAATTAAAATTTCCTCAGTGTATTGTGATACCTCTAAAGCCAAAAAAGCAGTGTAATGTAGTAGCACACCTAACATATCTCTTGTTGTCTTTTCATCCCAGTGAAGAGCAGCAACCTGAGGTTGCCCAACTCTTCTAGTCATTTAAAAAATCTAAACCTTGAGTTTTTGAATCAGAAACTAGAATTTTGTTGAGGCTTAGTACTTTGGCCAAATGTAAATAGGCTAAATCAAAGAGTTTCTTGTTGTCATTTAGAAAATCTTGCACTAAATAATAAAGTCATGAAATGTATTGAGTATAAAGAATATTTATCCTTGACAAAATTGATGAATATCTCAATATTTTTAGTTTTATGCTCTTGGATGTGTATATAAAAATGAAAATTAAGCAATTGATAATTTGTTTTAAACTCATTTTTTTAAATAAAATTCTATATGTATGTTTTTTTTTAAAGATATTTGATGGAGTTAGTAAAAACACAGATGTTGCATATTTGTGGTTCTTGTATCCTATTGCTGCACTGCGCATAAGAATATTTGCAAAAGGTCTTAGCTCTAAGAACCATATGTGTTTACGTATTGAGTTGTTTGGATGTTTAAATTGTAAGACTTTAAAGTTTTAACTACCTTTTTTTTTTTTTTTTTTTAACCCAATTTGTTGCTACATATTTTATTGTGTGCAGATACTTTAGAAGAAATTGGAATGGAAAGTGAAATTATTGATAATTCACAAATTACTGTAAGTGATAAAAAGCCTGTTTCATCTGCACGCATAAATACAAAGTCAGATGGGCTATATTCCTATGGAGATTTGTATGTGAAAATTAATCTGAAAAATGTAATGATGGTTGATGCTGTTGCAATAAAAGGATCAAGTAATAATAACTATGGAGATTATTTTGTAAAAAGTTATTGGGTGTATCTTGGAAACAATACCAATAATCAAGATGTAATTGATGTAAGTATGTCATCACTATAATTAGATTAACAAAAGGTTTAGCCCATAAAATTGTTGTTAAATATTATTCAAACTGTGTTCTGCAAGTATTGTATTTTTTTAGTGAGTTTTACTATTTACCTTAAAAAATTCACACAAAAGTTTTCATTGAAAATAGTAAAATGAAATGTTATTTTTTTTACAGTTATTAAAAACGCCTTTTACAAAATTTATCATACATTAGATTCAATATCATTGATATTTTTGTTCATTTTTAAACACTTCCACTAGTTACCTAGTAACTAGTGGAAGTGTTTAAAAATGAACAAAAATATCTTTTTCTATACAGCAATTTGTTAGTTGCTCTCAATATCTATGAATAAACTATTATTTGAGGGTCATTGATTCCAACCACCCTGTCACTTTTTAGTAGAACCAAATCCTCAACACTGGAAATTTTATTTTTAATTTGTGTATATTTAAAACAAATCTTACACACTTTTGGCACGTCATCTTTTTTAATGGATGTCTTTATTTCTAGAATGTTTCATGTAAAAAATTTAAACAACATTAATGAAAGCATTTTAAACATAATGTCTAAAGGGCCCATGAAGACCTTAAAATGGTCATAAATGACTATGTTTAAAATTGCTAGTACAAGTTTAAAAGACTGCTAAAAACATAAATTGGTTCAAATTTAATGTAGGATATCTAAAAGAATGAAATTAAACTCAAAAGTATTTTTGTTCCTTGTTTTTCAAAATTAAGAAAAAGTTTAGATTTTGAACTTTATCCAGTTCTAACATTTAATGTAGCATGTATTGGGAATTCAATTTCATAGTTTTCAGGAAGAACTTCACTAATAATGCATTTTACAAATTTACAAATTTAAAATATTTTGAATACCTAAATTTGCACTCATACCTGAATGTAATGTCATTTTCATTAACAAGTTTATAGAAGTTCACACAGTTCTTTAGGCTTTTCTTTTAGACCTATGTGATTCTGAACTTGTGGAGAATATTTACATATCTGTTTACAAGTGAAAAGTTTTTTTTCAACACAAACAACTGTAACTTGGCTCTAAATAACTTGACTTCATTTTACAGAGCAAGAAATAAACTGGTTTCCCTTTGTAAACAGGAATTCAAGATATTAGGGGAAATAACTAAGAAGGGGGAGTTACTTAACAGTGTTTTTTTTTCAATAGCACACTAAACACCAAATTTCTCTTGTCCAAAACATGTTTCTTGAAGTGGAAGAATCTTTTTAGCGGGAGCATTCTGTATCTGGCATAGTTGTGTTAAAACAGACCTTTCATTGTAAATCTCTTACAAAATGTACATCAAAGGTATATCACCTCAGCAAGTAATTTGAAAATAATTATTTGAAAGCTGTAGCAGTAGGAGAGAATTCTGAAGAATTGTACTTAGTGTTACCAGATTTAAAAGCTCTTTAGCAATTTTGTTCCTGAAAATTTTCCAAAAGTGTATACAATTCTTATGAGTCTTCTATAAGAGGTTTTATAAGACTCCTATAGAAATTAGAAAAATCTGTAAAAATTCTTTGGATCTTTAAAGATCTTTTTGTCTTGGATCAGCTATGTTTACAAATTTGTTTCAACTTTTTTAAAAATAATTATGAGAAAACATCCTTAACATTTCAGATTGATGTTGTTTGAACATGTAATTATTTCACACTATTCTTGCCATTCTAAAAGAAACGCTACCCTACTTAAGTCATTATGAGTAACCTTAGCTAAGAAGCTAACTGCTTTTATATTTTTCCATGTTTTATGTTCCAAGTATTACAAAAGATTAACATTAACAATAAAAAATGTATGTTTGTGATACATATTAATTTTAGCTGATTCTTTTTTGTAAATGTTCAGCATGTTTGATGCTTTGTAAGCTGCTATTTTTGTAGGAGCAGTTTAATATCAAATGAAAACTATCGTTAAGTTTTTTTATACTTAGAAATAACTTGTTATACTGTATTCATGCTGAAAAAGTTCATGGCAATAATTACACCATTTCTGTATAAAATTCATTGGTAGTCTAATCACAAGCAAAAAGATATGTAAAATCTGGATTTTAAAGTTGCTAGCTATTAATCCTAATAGATGTAATTTTGCCTAATCTAGTGTTACTGAGTGAGATCTTCACTTGTGTATCTTACATGCTATAGTAATCATCTTGACTGAGTTTCCTCAGAATTGATTGCCTACAGTTATAATATCTGGTTTCGGTTTGTAATGTAGGTAACTCCTAAAAATTTTCCTATTTTTTTAGTTCTTTTTTAATATAATTTGTTAGAGTTGTTTACTAGTATTAAATCAAATTTTTGTTAATTTTTTGGATGCTTGAAAGTAACTTGTTATTCTGTGTTCATGCTGAAAATGCTCATTTACAATTTGTGCATAAAAATCATTTGTAATGTTATCATTGGCAAAAGATACATTAAATTTAGATTTTAAAGATTTGTAATACAAAAGCACTTAAAAAGTTAATGAAGAATTATGAGTTTTATCATTTCTTTTTTCTCATTTTTGCTGTTGAAAAAATCTTTTTTAACTACGGCTCAAGAGTTTTAACATTAACTTTCAGGAATATCCTGGCAATAAGAAAAATGGTATCTCGCCTGTGTTGTCTCTTTTGAAAACTACTCAAATTGGAAGTGTTATCAAGATTCAAAGCAAGGAAGTATCTGAAGATTATAACTATATGACAGTTGAAGTTTACGGAAAGCACTCGTGTAAGAACTTTAGGTTGTTTCCATGTTAATTCAAACATCTTGTAAAGACTAAAAAAAAAATTTTAATTATTCATACAAATTAAAAGTAACTTTATTTTACATTAACATGAATTATAACCATTTTAAGTGTATTTAGTGTTAGAACTTGGTGATCCAAGAATTGTTAAGACTTTTTTTTTTTATCAGTAGCTTCATTTAAAAGCTATTTTTTTAACTAATGGGTTTAAGGAATGTTACTTTTAGTTTTGAAAAAGAATCATTTTATAAATAATATACTGTGTTTAACATTCTTTTACAATGGTTGTACTATCAAAGTAAAGGAATCTCCATTTAGCTTTTATAGGATTTTCTTTTAAAGATTATTTATTTACATTCATTTTAGTATGTGCTGATGTGCTACCTTTGGATAATGTGAATATGTCATCAAAGGTAAATTTCACAGTAATGGATGCCTATATTGACAGCCCATTTACTTGGTGTGCCAGGTCTAAAGATAGAAAGCCATTTATAATGATTGAGTTGAGGCAAGTTTATTTAATATCAGGTATCAATGTGCAAGGAGATTCCAACAAAGAGGCATGGGTTACAAGTTTTGAGCTCTCCTTTGGTATTTTAAAAAATAAAATGTATCCTACAAATGAGGTTTGTAGAATTATATTTGCAAAACATTTTATAAAAAATTATTGTAATATTATAAATTAATGTAATAATATTGTAAAATAATGTTTAGACTGTATATAAACAAGTTTTAAAATTAGTTATAGCATTTGTAAATGTGCAAGCATATATACTACATTCCTAACCAACTTTGAAGTATCATCAAGTTCACCATATATTTTTCTTATTTTTAAAATATCTATAATTTAAACATACATTTCAGCAATTTTATAAAATTTTTCAGACAGGTCTTTTAAATTCTTTTATCATTTCTTACTCTAGCCTCACTTATTTGATCCATTATATAAGGGATTTTTTCTTTCTCAAGAGCATTTACTTTTTGCAAATTTGTAAGAGAAATTCTTTTAAAAACTTTTCAAAAACATTAATTATTTGTATTATTTGTTCCTTTAGATTGTTGTTTAAACTTTAGGTTTATAAAGGAAGCATTGGTCGTATATTTCCTTATTCTTTAAACTGGTTTTCAAGATTGATGCTAGCAAAATATATCAGAGTAACTCCTAGAGATTGGGAAAAAGAATGCTGCATGCGTGTTCATGTAAGAGGCTGTTTGAAAGGTAAGTTGGATTATTTTTAAAGATAAATGACAAACAAAAAAGTAACTGCAGAACAAAATCAACATCATAATTTGTGTGCCTCTTTAATGTTTGTTTTAAAGTGTTTAAAAAGTTTTTTGTTCTCTTAAAAAGTGTTTTAACAAATTTTACTGAAACTATATTTGACGCTAAAACTCTTTAGAATTTTCTAAGAGACTAAGAAAACATTTAACAGTATTTAACAAAAGGTTTATTATTAAAAAGTTTTTCTATAAAGAAAAGCAAATAAGAAATCAGTATTTACTTTTTGGTTAATAATAACACTTTAAGTAAAAGTAATATTTAATATTAAAACAAAAAAACAAAACAAAGTCATCAAATTCCAAAATGCTAGCTGAACACCAAAACAAACTTTTAAAAGAAGTTAAACTTTAAAAGCTACAAAAGTTACTTTGCTGTAACAGCTTTTAAATTTATAACCATAAAACCCAAAAATACGATTCGAAAGAAATGTAACTGTATTTTTTTTTATTAAGGAATTTTTATAATAACTTACCCAATGTAAAATGCATATGGAGTTCCAAAAGTCTATATTGTCAATGAATAAAAGTCAATGTACTTGTGAGGGTTTATTATAAACTAAAAAACATTCCCACAGTTCTTTTACAAAGATTAGTGAACTGTTTCCCTGCTAAACATTCATTCTGCCATGTCTAAATATAGCAAGGATAACTTGTTTTTGATTATTTTATCATTATTTGTCAACATTTATGCCACTAAATAGGATCAGTTTTAAAAACTTCTTTTCCTCTGGTGATTTAATATCCAAAATTCTATATCATAAACAAAGAAATCATCAAGTTGCTGATCTACATTATTCAGTTCTAACTTTAATCCAGGTTCAACAACTTTTATGTTTTGTGTACTGTATCTTAATTCTAAATGAATCATAAAAATGTTTAACAAGTTTCTATAGAAAGAGTAAAAAAGTTTTAAGATTTCTGAAGTACTTTTTTCTGAAGTACTTTTTGAGCATTTAAAAAATAAAAAATATTTGAGGTATTTAAAAAAAAAATTAAACCATTTTTCTCAAAAATAAATCAATGTCAGGAGTACCTTTCAACAATTAAATGCTTATCATATTTACTAATGTTTACATGGTTCTATAAAAAAGCTGGCCAATTAAAAAAAGTTGTCATAATATTGATATTATTAAATAGTATGCTGCTTTAGTTTTTAACATTTTGTTTCTAAGCTTTAATATTTTTATTGTAGCTTTGGATGCACCTAGTGAATTAAGTATTAAAGAAGATATTAATGGAGAGTTGCTGCTAAAGTGGAAAAAACCAGAGTTTGCTCCAATATCAGTTCAAAAATATGTTGTAAGTTTTTTCATCAAGATGTTTTAAACGTAATAAAAGTTTTTCTTTTATTAATAAATTGATACAAACTTAATGTCATTTGATTTGTTTTTTTTTTTATTTTTTTTTTATTTTATCAGATCAGCGTGCAATCAATCAAGCCATACAACAACTCTTTTTTTTTCTCTAACTCATATGAGACAAGCTTAAATACAAACTTGAGTATTTCAGTTGACTTTCATGCAGCATTGTTTAACATCTCTATAGATGTATTTTATGATGAAGATTATTATGCAAGAGGAGGAAGTCTACAATATTATTCTAAACCTACCTGTAAGTTTCTCTTTTGCAGACTTTTTTAAAACTTGTTAGGTAGTAAACAAATTTTCTTCTTATTTTTTTTTTACAAAGAGTTTTTTTTGTAGCACCTCCAGCACCTTTTTATGAGGTGTTTTATTCATTCAACGGCTACACTGAAGTATTTGAGTGTCAGTTTTATAGTGTATCTGATGTTAATGGTCCTGTCAGGTTTGTTCACTTTGTTTTCCGTTTATATAAGTTTTGTGTACAATTGCATGATTTCTCTTGTGATGTTTTGTAATTTCAGTTTTTATGAGATTATTATCTCGGAGAAAGAAGTATCTTCACTGGAAATGAAAACATTAACTTTAAGAGATCAAATCACTGCTAAATCATTAAACCTTTCATATTTTTTGGCATCATCGTTTTCTTCAAAAAACTTTGTTACCAGGTCTTTAAAGTTTTATGAAGGTTTAGAAACAGTGGATGGTTTAAATGTCAGTTTGCCTACAATTGCAAGTTTGTTTCTGTATGTTAGAGCTGTTATCAAACCTTCGGTTAGTTTTTGTGTTCATATGGTTTTCTTAGTCCTGTTTTCTATTGTCATTTAGATGAAAAACTGATGGATCTCTTTGCTGTTTCTTTAGGAGGAAAACTATAGCAACATAACTTACTATGGTAATGCCATGAAATGGAATATAGGTAATGGAAGTATTTTTTGCTAAATCACTCTTTTTTTTTTTAAAGCACAATCAAACTTTAATTTTTGTTTATTTTCTAACTTAATATAAAATTTTTTTTTTCCAAATGTCTCTTAAAACTTTTCTTCAGTTCGTAAGACATTGCCCCAGAAAGGTTTACAATGGGATAAAAGTGTTGGACATGTGATTGAGTTAGTGAAAGGTCCTCCAAACACATTGTAAGCTTTGTGAGGTTTGTTAAAAGATTGGAATGGTCATAAGTTATACTAAAATAGTTTTAGTTGTGATTTTTTTCAGGGTTTATGAAGTGATTGTGATGAAAATAAATACAAGTTCATATGTTAAAAATGCTACTTCTACTTATACACAGTTTAAAGTTTATGAGACTGCAGGTTATAACGAACCCTACATCACTGCTTCATTTGATACTTCAATGTATGAAAAGTACAGACATTTTGTTTTAGGTAAATCTTTATGTGAAGTTGGTGCACTAACTTTTTTGACAGTTGTAAAAATGTTAAAGAAAAAATGAAATCTTTTTAGGTAACAATGATGTCTTTACTGTTGAGGAATACAGTTGGGATGAAAGTCATGAAAATGAGAAAAGTATCAAGTCTTATTTCAATGGTGAACTAAGTGCTGGTCAAACTTATACATTGTTCCAAAGAATTCGTCTTGATAATGTAATTTTGTTTTTAAAACTTTTTGTTTTTCTTTAAGATTGATTTAAATTATCTTTTTTTTTATTTGCATTTTTTCGTTTTACTCAAAAAGTGTATTATGAAAAGATTTATTTTGTTGTTATAAAAATGAAAGTAGGGAAAGGATGTGTATGAAAAATGTAGTAAAATATGAAGTTGTGTAGAAATATTAATCCGGCCAAAATAAACATTTTAGTTTACAATAATTCGCATAACGCTGAAAATTGGTACATACCTTTAGGATATTATTACAAATAAAATATTAAGTCCCCACTGATCCCATATCTGTAAAAAAAAGTTATTAAAGGTTAAAGGTTAAAAAAGATTTTTCTTTTTTTCCAATTAATGATAAGTTTTATCATAATAAAGATCAAACAAAAGTATTACATCATGAAAGTATTTAATAAAATTGTCTTTACACATTTTTATAAGAATCGTTATTCCTGAGATATTGTAATGCTTGCAAAAATATATTGTGAGAAGATATTGCAAGAATGTATTGCGAAAATATATTAAGTGTAATGCGATTTTATATAAAAGACATTGCTAGAAAAGACATTGCGGTTCTTGTGAAATTACGAAATTAATATTCATATAATATAATATTAATATTACAAAATTAATATACATATAAATAATATATACATAATATTTGCATATATTATTTATTATTAAATGCATATTATATATTATATATTCGTATTATTGTGATATATTATATATTAGCATTTTCTTCGCTTTCTTCCTCTTCGTAGTCATCTTCTTTTTCAAGCTGGATATATGAAAAAGATACATCAATTGTCTCCTCATTGATGTCATCAAAATCATCATTTATTGAATTTGATTCAAAATTGGAGCAAGACTGGTCTCGGCAATTAGTACACACCAATGAACATAATAACCCGACTTTTTTACAGCTACATTTTGCACTACAACCCTTTTTGCAATTGCAGAAGATGGTGTTGAGAAGTCTTTCCGGAGCTGGTGGAAGTAAAGTGTCAATCGGCTCGAATGTATTATCTAATAATTTCCAACCTTAGTCAGATGGGTCCAGTTGATTGCCTAGCCATACTTGAACTTGATAATATACTCGATACAAGTGTTGACTTGAAGAAGCAGATGTTGGAGGAAGACAAGATAACTGCACTCTTTTATTGTTCCGGGTGTTTTTTACAAAAGTTAGGTATCTATACTTGTCTAAGCAATCAATTTTATTTGAAGCTCCATATAGAGCAAAAAGAAAACAAATCCCGTTTGTAACAATGTCTTGTGGTGAAGAGTCTATCTTTTGAACCACTTCGGCGCAATTAGTTAAATCACGTTTTTCAAATAATTTAAATGCAGTTGTTTTACCCTTTTGGAAAAATGCTGATGTAGTATCGCAGCCAGTAATTGCATGTAAAAATAAGATATGATTTTGACATTTTGGATAAGCAGATAAACTTTTTGATGAATATATTTCTGTTGGTTGATGAGCTTTCCCAGGTTTTAAAAAGCAAATAATCTTATCAATTGGAGTTCGTGCAGTCAGTAATTCTAAAAAGTCAACACCTTCACCGACAACAAAAGAATTATTTGTTGAATCGGATTGTTCTATGGCTGTTTCAATTATAAGGACATTAGCGTCATTATCCGCTTGCTTAACTATGATATTTGCAGCTGTAAATCTTTTGCATAACATAAAAATGAAGCGAGACTTGTTATGAGTATTGGAAAGGAATTGTTGTTGGTTTGTTGGAACTGTTATAAATTGATAAAAAATGACATCAGGTGAAGAAGATACTTTTGTAGTTCGATGACGCTGTTCTGCAGCTTTAATGTTTTTCTTATAATCAGTATAACCATCAAATACTACTATAGACACTCGATGACTAAAATGTCTACGTACGTACTGAAATGTATTTATCAAAAGTAACGTTAAAGGTTGCTTCTCGATCCCACACAACGCGGTGTAATAAATACCCTCCATCAATGATGTAACTAGCATTTGTGTTGTCTATTTCAATTTACATTGATTCAAAGCAATTGTAAATAGCTGATTTCTGTGTTTTACGCATTCCAGTTTCATCAAACATTGATAAAGGATAAGGAGCTAATTCATACTCAAAAAATTTTTCTATTTCATCCTCAAATGTCTTACTAATACTCATACGTTGAAATAGTAATACTGGATCTACAGATACTTTCTCATCATGAGCTTTTATGGTGCTACTCATGGTTAGAAGAGGAAGAACTTTATCACCGCGTTTTAATTTGATATTAAATGTTTCACCTGTCATTTTACACATAGAAGCAATCCCAACTTCACGAGCTTTATGACAGTTGATTTTATTATCACCAACAATTCCACTAGCAATTGAAATGATTTCTTTATTTTAGGAAAAGGATCATGTGATAAAAACCACTGCTGAAGTTTTTCAATATCTTTAAGTTCAATAAGTTTTTCAATATTTTTCAATATCATCTTTCTTTATTCGTGAATCACTTGCATCTACATGCTGATCTGTTGTATATGTTTTAATATCAGCAAGATCTTCCAATCCTTCACATACAGCGTTCATTGCATGCATGCCATAAACCCATTTACTTATAACACTTTCTTTTGTACTTCTTCCTTGATAAATACTTCCATGTCTTCATTGATTTCATCATTGATTGCTCAATCACCATATCCGTTGAAGTACCACAATTGAGTTTATCAGAGCCTCTAACAGTGAAAAATCCTTCGATAAACCGTTGATAAACACTTTGGTTCGTGTGCTCTAGTTGAATATACCAACAACATTGTAAAATAAGGATTTTGCTGTTCTTACCAAAATTTTCTGTCATGATTGTCTTCCTTTAACTAAATACAATTCTCTTACAAACTGCAATTAAAAAGTTGTAAATGGCAATAAATTCAGTAGAAAACTGTACAATACAGAGTTATTTTTCAAATCAACAGAATGCAATTATCAACTGAAAGTGACACTAAAGGGACTTTCTGTTGTTGAATATTTTATAAAATCATAACCACTTAAAAGTTTGTTGCAATAGAAATGGTCTTCTTCAGTAAATATCCTTGTTAACATATAATGTTCATTAAGTTTTCAATATACAAAGAAAGAAACTATGATCAGCAAATAACATTTCATCCTCTTGTTTAATTATTGGAGCTGTTTTTGGAAAATGGTAGTGTTGTTGTTTGTGGTAGTATTGCTTGTTCATATTTATGTAAATATGCTTGTTAACATTTAATATTACTTAAATTTTTAATTTACAAATAAAGCAACTATGATCAGCTACTAGCATTTCATCTTCTCATTTAATTCTTAGAGCTTTTTTTTGAAAAAAAGGTAGCATTGTTTGTTTTTTGTAAGGATGTATTACCTTCAAATTTATACAATAATTTATACAATAAACACAACATATTATTTTATACAACTTATAAATAACTTTTTTCTAATAAACATTTTTCACACATGATAAAAGATAAATCTTTGCTTTCTCTTCAACAAAATAGCTTTATGTTTATATATTACTGACTTTTTTAAGTTTTTGTGCAGTAAAACAAAAGTAAATTTGTTTTTTCTATTTTTTTTCTTAAAAAATGCTTTTCTATTTAAAATTTGCACAATTTGCACAGAATTTCTATTGTTTAGGGCTAAGCAATCATGCGTAAAATCATAATCTATCTTTTCATGAAATAGTTGAAAATTAAACATAAAACAACTTTTAAACTTTTTGTTTACATGTTTTGTTTAGTTTTTAAAAAAGAGGATTAATTGTACATCATATTGTGCTGCCTTAAGGTTTTTTTTAGCTAAAAAGCTCTTCTATCTTCAATCAGCATGTACAAAAAGTTTATTATATTAACTTTTTGTAAACATGTTTTATAATGATTGTTTCTCTTGCTACATAAGTTAGAAATTTTTGCATTACATACACAAAATACAAAAAAAGGTTTCCAATGTTTCCTTACTATCATGTGTGTAAGGACAGCTAGTCACCTAGTTTAATATTATGGGAATGAGAAGATAAATTCAGCAACTTTCACCACTTTTGGAGTCATGAAATGTGAAATATTCTTAGCCTGAGGTATGTCTCTCTGTAATCAAAAGACCCATGCAAGATGATGAATCAATAAAAGTATTTTTTAGGCTGCAAGTAATTTTTACTATAATATTTGTCAGTAATGTACAGTGATTGCATGATTCACTCCATTAATGCTGTTCAAATTTCTAGATGAAGTTTTCTAGATGATGCTTATTTTCTTATGTATATCATTCATATGAATGTTCATATATTGTAACATTTTTTTGTACAGATTTAGAGATGTTGATTTAAAAATTGTAATTTTTTTTAAAAGTTAAAGAATAGATATGATTTTACTACAAAGTAAATATGTTATAAAGTATTCATAATAATACACATATGTAAACATTTTATTGCTAAAAATGTTCTTAACAAAGGAACTTTGAAGTATATTAGTTTTATAATCTAATTAGCAACAAAAAACAAAGTCATTTAGAAACTGTGAGTAACTATTTGATAACTTTGACCATAATCTAAGGATGTTAAACATTTTCAAAATTAAAAGTTTTTTTAAATAAAAAAATCCCAACATGAAACATTGATTTTAGTTTTAAAAACATTTAGAAATTGTTTTTTTGTTTTTGTTTTTTATTTTATTTCATTTATTTTATAATCATAACAATTACAAAAAAAGTTTTTTATTTGGTAATTTATCTTGTAAATGAACTTGAAGTTAAGCTTGGACCTGCAAACAAAATTATACCCAATTGTTTATCATAGAATGCAAATTTTAAAATCATAAAAAGAAAAAATATAAAAGTTGTACACTTTTTTATTTTTTACTTACTTTTTATCATGTCTTAAGAAATAAAAACAATATTTTAGGGTCATATCTACACTGGGCCATGGTTACCTGAGTTTAACAGTAAGTTTTCCCTCCTTTTAAACATAAATAGGTGTTAGCAAAATAATTTGTACTTGTCAATCTTAGCTGTTTACAAGTTCTAATTTCTCTCATTATATATTATTATATTGCGCTACAACTTTTCAATCCCTAATCTTGGTATTCTGTTCAGTATTAGTTATCTGTATAAAACAAACCCTTAAGGTAAACCAAATTTCAGTTTCTCTAATGGTTACAAATGAGGAGTAGATAAGTTTTCCAAATCATTAATGTTTCATTTCTTTACTAATAATAAATGCTTAAGCTAATGGTCTGATTAAACTTATAAGTGGTTGACCATTTTATTGTTGCTCAGACTACCTCAAGGTTATCAAAAAAAAGTGCGCATCTTATAGATAACTAAAAAATTATCAGAAATCAGCTTTGAGTCATCATCATGGTATGTTGTTTACACATTTGAGTCACCTTTAACTTAATCAGCAGTGTTAAAATTGTCTAAGGTACTCTTTTTTCCAAAAGCTGTTAAATCTATTTATCTTAAAACTAATAGTTTGGCTAGTTATTTTTAAGTTTTATTGTTCTGTAAAGTGTTTTAAAAAGGAGATGTTGCATGAAGGTCATAACTGTCATTTTTCATGTACTGCTGTTATCTTAACTTTGGAAGTGTAAGTTTTTTAGAAAAAGAAATGTGTATTGCCCCACAAATTGATATGATTGTTAAAGTTAACCTTTTATAAAGATATATGTGCTTTCTTTTTTAAATTGATATATAACTTTAATGGAACATTTTTTAATTCCAAAGATTCTTAATCATTATTTTTTTTTTTTTTAGTTTCTGTCATTGCTTTGTCTTCATTTAATGGGAAATCTAATGGGAATGCTCTGAATTATATTGCACTGGCTGCAGTACCTGTTTTTATTGTTGTTTTAGTCATATTTCTGTTCAAGTAATTTTTTTTTCCTTTCTTTTTTTTTCAAGTTGCAAGATAACTTCATTTCAACAATTTTTTTGTATGATGAGGTTGTTTCAGCTGTTTTGATTTTTAAAAATTGTTTGCTATCGAAGTCTTTTATTTTTAGAAGAAAGCAAATGAGATGTTTGAACAAAAAGGTTCAAGACCATCAATTCGTATTTTCTGTACTACATGAAAATGCCACTGACAATGATTTTCTAAAAAAACAAGGTACTTTTTACTATATGCTAAAACCCTAAATGTGTGTTCATTAAACTTATTGAACTTCTTATATTTGTTTCGTTTTTGTTTTTGTTTAAAACAGATTTGGCTTGTTATGGCAACATTCAATCTCTTCAGAAATATTTGCCATTATTTGTGAATGATTTTGTTTTTTATTACTTAAATGCCAAAAAAAATAGCAGTGAAGAACTTGCTGCAGAGTTCCAAAGTATTCCAGAAGGCAAAATATATCCACATGAAGAAGCTACAAAACACCAAAACAAGAACAGGTACTTAAACATCGTCCCATATGATCACACACTTGTCAAATTAGTTCCTGATTTTTCAAATGATCAAAACACTTATATTAATGCAAATTACATAGAATCTTACTCTAAAAAATGTACTTACATTGCTACACAGGCCCCTATTCAAGATACAATAATTGATTTCTGGCGAATGATTTTTGACAAAAAGCCTAAAGCTATTGTGATGCTTACAAATCTAATTGAAAATGGGAAGCACAAATCTGCTTTGTATTGGCCAGAAAAAGGTTCTGAAGTGTATGGTGGTTTGAATGTGCGTGTTACAAAAACAGAGTGTTTTGCAGATTATATCATCCGATATATTTCTTTAAACTTCGGAGAAATATATCATCATCTTCTTCATATGCAGTTTACATCTTGGCCTGATCATGGCTGTCCTGAGTACCCAACAATGCTACTAAATTTTTGTCATCGATTTCGGTGTTTAGTGCCTTATTCAACTGAGTCTTTAGTTGTTGTTCACTGCAGTGCTGGGGTAGGTCGTACTGGCACTTTTCTTCTAATCAATGAAATGTTGGAGTTGATAAAAGCAGAACAAAAAGTTGATATTTTTAACTACTTTGAAGCTATTCGCCAAAATAGAATGCAAATGATCCAATCTAAAGAACAGTACATATTTGTTTATGATGCCATTTATGAAGCAGTGACATGTGGTCAAACAAGTGTTTCAGTTTCCAGTTTTCCAATAACTCTAAATAAACTCCTGACGCAGCAGGTCTCCTCTGGAACAACTCTTATAGAGGAAGAACTGAACTTACTTAGGAAAATTGCACCAGCTGAAGAAAGTAGTTGTTTTAAGATTGCATTGCAAGCTGAAAACTTAAAAAAAAACAGACATCCAGAGATGTTACCTCGTAAGTGTTATTTTTTTTTTTAATTTAGTGCTCTAATTTTGTTTTTGGTATGGACTTTTTGCTGTAAAATATTTCTGAAAATGATTTACTTTAAATTTTAAGAATATTTAACAAAGGAAGTAGGAAAGAGAATGTACTTGCATAGGTTGGAAATATTTTTTCCAAAAGCAATTAAGTCATTATGAAATTTACCCATTTAATTAGACCGTAGTAAAGGCATCAACACAAATAAATATCTATTTAACAGGAGATTGTGCTTTGGTTTCAAAGGAACCATACCTCAATGCTGTGTTTGTTGATGGTTATAAAAGAAAGCAAGCTTTCATTGCAGCCCAATGTCCTCTTAAGAACACAGTCAAGGACTTCTGGTTTGTTTTAAATAAACTCAACGTTTCAACTATTGTCTACCTGACCTCCCACAATGAACAAAAAGAGGTTTCATATTTTAAGTTCTTTCCATCTGATGGTGACTTGGATTTGGATGGTGTTGATGTAAAACTGATATCACAAGAAAAGTTAGATTGTTTAGTAAAAAGAAACTTAGTTGTTTCATCTGAGGTATTGCTGTGTTTTTTTTTTTTTTATTTTGTGTGCATGTGCGTAAAACTAATCAAGCATCTTTCTTCGGTCTTTGTGTCTTAGTTTTACTCTTGTGAAGTCAATCCCAATGTCTTCACCTTAAATTGCAGGAAAATAAAAAAACAGAGCTAATCATTATTGAAAAAGTAGCTACTTCTTTTGGTTTGTTAGACTTTATGAAAATTTATAAACTCTTATTTGTAAATTCTTTTTATTAAATTTTATAAATTCTATTTATTAAGTTTTGCAAAATTCAATTTAACAAATATAAATTCTAGTTGTTAAATCCTATATATCCTTTTTTGTTAATTATTATTAGTTCTTCTTTTGAAATATTAACACTTTAATTTACTAATAAATATTGTACTATTTGTTAGTAATTACAATTTTTTTTATTAATACATTTAAATTATTAGTCTGCATTAAAAGTTAATAAAATAACACATTTAAAAAAGAAGTTTTTAAATATTTCTGAGTATTTTTGTTCTTATTTAGAAGCACTCGAGTGTTTGATTGTTTGTATAGGTTTTAATGTCCAGCTTTATAAATTTTCTGGAAGAGGTGTTGTTTCTTTACTAAAAATGTTATTGATTTGAAAATTTTCTTATTTACATTCATTTAAAAAGATTTACATTGATGAATTCGAGCCTTTATTACCAATGCTTTGGTGTCTTTGTTAGTTGTTGTTAGTTGATTTAGGACTAAAAGCTAGCTTTTTTATTTCAGACTGAATCCAATATGTGTATGTTAGAGTTTGGCTTCTGGTCTCAGCACTGTTTGCCGAACTATGACTTTATCTTACACCTGATCAGTGAAATAATGAAATCCCAACAGTCTCTTGGAAATGGTATTATTGCTGTTGTTTGCAAGTAATGTTCCTTTATCTATTAGATGTCTATTTGATGATAAACCTTTCCTTAAACTTTTGTCTATTCATTATTATTTTTTTTTTTTATATAACTATATCCACTCAGAAATGGTGTAAGCTGCTGTGGTACCTTCATTTCATGTTTTAATGCATTAGAGCAGTTAAAACTTGAAGAGCTGGTGGATGTATTTCAAGTGGTGCGTAGAGCTCAGTTATCACAAACTCAATTTGTACAAAACATGGTAAGCTTTTTCTTATCGTTCTGGTAGTTAGTAGTTTTTTTCCAGTAGCTTTTTTTAATGTTACTCTTGTAAACTGTGGTAAGCTTTTTTACATTACTGTTTTTTTTTAACTGTTCATGAGGATGCTCAGGAGGAGATGATTGTTTTTTATTTCTTTTTTAGCTTCAGTATGAGTATATTTACAAGCTGATGAAGCATTATTTAGAAACATTTTCTACATATTCGAATTTCCAATAAATTAACTCAATTTTTTTTTTTTTTTACAAATTAAAAGAAATATTTTAAATATCGTTTTGTAATTTTAAATTTTGAGTTTTTAATATATAAAATGTGAATTTATTCTATCGGATTTTTTTAAAATTTTATTAACAATATATATATTAATAGATTTTTTAAAAAATGTGTATTTTTAATGAATTTTATAGAATATATATATTTTTTGATTGTTATTTTTTTTATAATGGACTAGCTGGAATTCCCGGTACAATGCGTCGGTTTTGCCAGCTAATTGACTTTACTATATTAATCAAAAATGCATTTGTAGCTAAGTGATCATGTTTTTGGGAACTTAACCACACTGGTAATCTCGCTTTTACGCAACAAAAACATCGATAAATCACAATAATCTATCCAAACAAAAACCTGCTTTACAATTTTTCTCATTCATTTATACTTTATACTTATCCAAAAATATCCCTCAAAAGTCGTCATAAAGAACCACTAACATATATTTACAATTTTTTTGGTTTTCAATGGTAAAAACTATTAAAATTATTAGCTCCGTAATCACCTCCTCGCTGGAGGGTCGGGGGGGGGGGGGGGGGGTACTGAAACTTGATTCCAGGCATAAGCATTCTGAACATGGAGTCCGGGGTGGTCCAAACATGATTTAAAACCTTCCCTGGGAAAAATTAGGCCTGTGTGCAAATTTGGTGAGGATCGGATCAAAATTGTGGATTTGTATAGCACACATACACATTTAATTTCATCTTTATATATATAAGATTATTATTGAATAGTAGAAAAACTGATGTAGTTATATCTTAAAAGTGATATTTGAATATATAAGCTTAGCTATATTTTAAAGATGCACACTTACATTAGGTCGTGTTTGTTAATGTCAAACGTATGTTCAGTATGTTATAAATCCAGGTATGTATTAGATATAACATGCATAAATAGATAAATGAGTATGTGTATTATATATAAGTGATTATATACTAGCGTTAAGTAAAAAAAAAAAAAGGCTTTAGATTATGTTTGGTGTATATTTTTTTATTAATGTGGCAAATTAATTTAAATTTAGGAAATAAGATGGACATGTTTTCTTTCTAATTATATTTATTACTTTTTTTTTGTTGCAAAAATGCAAAATTGTCAACAATTGTTGACAATTTTGCATTTTTGTGTACAAATTAAACTTCTAAAACAAATGTCACATTGTTAAACATATTGACAACTTATAGTTGTTATACTGATAAGTACAAAAAGCAAAATAGGAGACATGAACAATAATATTAACTTTAAAAAAACTTTGGAAGTCCTTTAAGTATCAATTGATTTAAGTGATAGCAAATTTCTGTCTGGGATTTGCTTTAGCTGCCATACAGCCTAATGGAAGGCCTCAAAGGGAGAAAAAGTAAATTTGCCTTGTTTGTTTAACAACTAAGATATTAAACTAAGATTACACGGGAATTTAATGGAAGAAGCAAGTAAAGACAAACTTTCAGCTGGTGCTGTTGCCAAAAAACTTCTAATAACTTCACCATCATCACCAAAAGGAACAATTCTCCTCAGTCAACCAAGTGGGGGTCACCCGTTTCCTATTCAGATTGGATCTTCATCAAACCCAAAATAGTGGTTGCTAGTTTAACTCCAAAGGGTCTTGTGCAATACAGGGATTTGTAAGTCAAAACAGGGATTTCCAACAATATAATTTTTACCATCTCAATTTTAAATGGATCTGAATCATTTAAATTTTGGAAATAAAATGGATATGTGATCATATGATCCTTTTTAATGATATTAATGAAGCTCGTATTAAATAGTATTAATTTTTACTGAAATAAACAATGTAACACGTCTTTAGAATGTAACATTAGACATTAGACTAACACCTTTTCTATCACATACCGAAGAGAATGTCCATAATGCATCAGTTATGAAATCTTTTTTTTGGTGACAGATTTTTGTGATTTTTATGTTGTGCAGCGCAACCATCAGTAAAAAGCATGTTAAATATTTTCAAAAGATTTTGGTTTTTAGATTGTAATTTGAGTTTGATTGTAACTTCTTCAAGACAAGTGTCATGGTCATGTTCTCCTAAATAAAACAGAAAAAAATTGTTGTTTCATTTGAAAATTTTTTTTTTCATTTAAAAAGTAAAGTGCTACTGGATACAATGTGCATCAAGTTTTGCTTCGGCAGTAACTTCATCTTGAACCAATGGATTCATTCGGAACTCCGTCTCGTCGGATTTTTCTCGGTTTTTCGGAGTTTCGGAGTTCGAGAGAAATCGAGAAACCTCGACGGAACTTCGACGAGGTTTTTAGAAAATATCAATTTTTACTCGTAAAATAATTAAAGTCTTATTTTATTTCTACGCTGCTTTTACAATAGTTCATGTTGCTTTTAAAATATAAGTGTTCTCTTTGTTCAATATCAACACTAATTTACATCACAAAGTAATTAGTAATGCACAGTGGGACAGGTGGTGGTGGAAAAAACCTCAAAAAAAAAAGCTTGTTCTATTCAAAACCATATAATAAAACATACTTGAAAGCAAAAGGAGAAACATTTGGACTAACAGGTGACGAATGGTGTAACAATTGAGGTAGAAGATACTATTTAAATGTTCATCACGACTGAACATATTGTTTAGAAATGGTGAAGTTGCCATCTTCTAGTTCTGCCAAAACATTTAACATTTTGATAATGCAAAAATTAAAAGAATTCGGTATAGATGATGAAGATGTTGCAGGTAAAACTATGGATGGCTATAGCTGGATGTTGAAATTGAGTACCATTTTTAAGTTTCAACATCAAATCTGCCAGAATCATTCAATTCATTTGAGTGTTTGTGATTTGATATACGCTAAAAAAGATTGTCGCGAAATTCTGAGCAAAGAAACTGAATCGGATATTGAAACAGAAACAGAAACTGATGGAGAGACCGAAGGAGAGCTTCTGTTTGACTTTTCGGAGAATGAGATTGAGTATGAAGAAAATATCGAAAAAAGTCTACAGAAACTTTGAATACTAATTAAGTTTTTAAAATATTCATCGATATGAAGTTTTTAAAAGAATAATACACAAAATTTACGGATCTTCGCATGACGAAGGACTGTTGCTCAACAACCGCACTAGGTGGTACAGTGTTTTTCAGATGATCAAAAGATTTTTGGATTGCTTAGAAGCTGCAAAAAAAACAACACTCGAAGAACTAAACTGCTTAAACATGTTAGATGAAATTGACTTGGATTTCTTAAAATCGCTGTCTGACTTATTGGAAGTCATTGCTGACGCTGTAGTTCGTTTGGAAAAACCAAGTACAACAATTTTGGAGTGTGACATCATTATGGAAACGTTAGTAAGGAAATTGAAGGCTGTAGAAACTGACATCAGTTCTAATTTTGCAGAGGCGTTAATCTCCAGATACGAAAATCGTAAAAACATTATATTGTATCATTGAGCCTTTATCATCCCATTTTTTTTAAAAATAAAAACCACACATTTTTTTACGCTTCCAAAAAAGATATTCAAGTTTATGCTGCAAAATTATTTGATCAACTATTTGCAACAAAAGAAAATAGTCTCCAAACAAAATCAGATGATCGCGCAAAAAGCAAACTAGAAGAACCATCACAATCGACATCTTTTTTGGTCGAAATTCAAGAAGTTTTATATCAAAATCAATCAACAGCTAAAAAGCCAAAAAAAGAACTTTTTTCTTTTTATAAGATTTATAACCACAATTTCTCTTTACTTTTGTATAATGGAAGTACTTGTCTTAAATTTATTCGCTAATGTTCGAATAGAAATCTCCGGTGTTCTGTCTAAGGCATCTTTTACCTTTTTACCAAGATCTCGTCTAACAAAACATTTTTTTCTTCCACTTCCTGATTTTCTTATGATTGTACCAGTGTCCTTAAATCGTTTCACAACGCTTTGCACTGTTCTCAAAGCAATCTGCAGCTCTTTAGAAATTGATTTGTTTGATACACCAGGATTTTCAACAAGAAAATGCAAAATTTTTTCTCGATTCTTATCTTGAATTGATGACATTTCAATTAAAGCAAATTGTTTTAATAACAGAGTTGTTTAAATTTTGAACAACATTAATACAATCACATTTTAAAACAGTTAGCTATTTTAAATGATGTACGGTTTCCGTAAACACCACATCAGAACACGCGCAGATTTTTTCTGGTACATGTCTTATACGTGTGATGAAAACCAAGACGCGTATAACTTAGATAGCGTTCTTCCGACTGTCAGTCATGGAGGAGGATCTATGATGATTTGGGCGGTTATATCATGGAAATTAGCCGGCCCAATAGTTTCTCTTCATGGAAGACTAAAAAATCAATATTATTGAATTATTTTATCAGACCATAATTATCCAATGGTTTTGGTAGTGTTTCCGGAGGGAAACGCTGTTTTTCAAGATGATTATGCTCAAATTCATACTAATAAAGTGATCACTACTTGGGAGTTGAAGATTTCTTAGGAACTAGAACATTTTATCTGGCAACCACTGTCCTCTGATCATAAGGTCAGGGGACTGTGATTTCCAAATAAGAACATATGCGGGTTTAGGAAAACAATAAAACACTGATTTCCATCACTATCGTCACTAAATGAACTGAAAGCTGTTTTTTCGGAAAAGTGGACAAAAATCCTTTGAAAACAATTCAAAATTTGTACAAAAGAACATAATGAAAAAAAAAAAAAGAGTTGTAACTGCTATCAATGGCGGATCAACGCCCATTTAAGATAATTTATTTAAAGTTTTCAGCTGTTCCTATTATTTTGTCCACCCCCTGTAGTTTAAAATCCAGGAATACTTTTAAAGCATCTAATTCTGGACAACTTTGGCATCTATGAATCATGCATTTATTGTTATTTATGTTGCATATGATCTTTGAAACCAATTCTTTTTGTATGTTTACTCTCGTATATTATTTCAAATATTCTTTCAATTATTATCTCATATATATATATATATATCTCAAATACTCTTTGAAATAGCAAACTATATCTCAATCATTTTGTTTTTTAGTTTTTTTATTTTTTTTCTCTTTGCATATATTTATGACTATTTTCCCTACTTTACTTTAGCTTTTGAAGCTGATGCACTTTTTTTTGTTCTGAAGAATATTTTCATTGCTAATTACATAACTGTTTGACTGTGTCTCTTGTTAGTAGGCCATGCCTTAGTTTGTCAATTTTCTGGCTGGTATTTTTAAAAAATGTCTAGTCTTTTATTTCAAAATCATCTTTTATAAATTGATCGCTACAATTTTGAAATGTATTATTAAAGAGATCAAAGATTGATGTTGGCAGCAATAAAACAAGAAAGGCATACACAGAGTTTTAAGTGTAATTTGTTTATCAGTATAATTTTTTTATTTTAACAATTCTAAAATGTCAAAAAATGTATAAATTGGTTTTTAATTTACTTCAAGGTCCATTAGACCGCTAACTAGTTTCTCTTCATGCTAGAATAAAAAAATCAAAAGTATTTAACTATTTTATCAGACGATGTTCATCCTAAGGTCTTGGTATTGTTTCCGGAGGGAAACTCAATTTTTTGAAATGATAGCGTTCCTATTCATATAAATCCTTGCCCCGACGAGAGTTCTGGGAGAATTAAGATTGGCTTTTACTGCAATAAACTCATTCATGACAAGTATCATTTGATAACTTTCCAAAGTCTCATTAATCCATTTTTTAACATTCTTTTTTCAAAATTTTGTAAACATACCATTTAAAACATTTGTTTTTCAAATTTCTGCTGACTTTTAACTCAAATGTAATTTAATTACAAATGTTCCTTGTGAATTTCAGTTTACGTGCAGACATGATTTATACTGTTTAATTTGTGCTCTGCAAAAAAAGTGCTCTGGAAAAATATATTCATTTGGTTCTCTTAACTTAGAATCAAATGAATATATTTTTACAGCGCTTTTTTTTTTTTTGATTCTATTAAATTAGTAGTAAAGCGACAATCTTCATCATAGCGGGAAAATTATGGTTGTCAAAAATGATAAACTTATCATTGTAAGTTCAAGATAACATAACGTAAATAGTTCGTAATTACGTTCAACATAAACGGTTCGTAATTACGTTCGACATGTAATCAGAGTCTAATGAGATAACGGAGAAGAATCTTAAAAATATCAAGTAGAGAAAATTGAATCAGCAACTTGCTTAAATTGAGTCGTTAAAAAGAGTCGTTTTTGCAGGCAGGTAAAAAGACAGTCTTGTTCATGATAAGAAGAGGCATCATAAGAACTAGATGAAGCTTAATAAAAAAATATATTTAATACTTGAATCTAAATTTACTTATACAACGGAAATTGAAGCAAGTAAAAATGCCTCACCCCCCTGTATAGTATTTGGTCCGACAAATGCACTTTTTCCATTTTGAAATCCGTTGCAAAAAAAGAAACTTTATTTTTGAAAAAAATAAATTAGTAAAAAAGGAATTCAATTCGAGCCTCTTTCAAGATTAACTTTCTTGAAGTTTTAAGGAATAAAAGGATATTAAAGGATATTACATTTTAGCTTCTAACGATATCTAATGTTTAAAATTAGGAATTTGATGCTTTGGTCAAAGAATTGAAAACTAGCATCACGGATGAGCGACTTGCTCAACTTTTCAAACTTTGATCCAATTAAAAACTGACAAGTCTTTTTTTATATATTTTAGATTTTTTTAAAAAAATTCATAACTTTATTTGATAATTTTAGAAAAAAAAAAAAATAACACTGACAATATCACCTTTTTTTAATAGTAAAAAGTTGGCAATTAATCGTGTGAAACGCAATTTTAAAAACTTGACACTAACATATCGGCCTCAAAAAATTGTTCCTCCGAAAAAGGAATCTTGTTGCGGCTGCAAATGATGGGGGGGGGGGGGGGGGGGGGAAAACCACTATATACAGAAGCTAAAACATTCTGCCGCTCTAAGTTTAAGGTAAATCATTTGAACTAAAATTTTTACATTTTTACGAAAATTTAATACATTGCAAGCGATCGTAAAAATGTTACCTTTAATCTATTCCTAATCGTAAATTTCTAGAAAGGGATGAATAACACTTTTATATAAACAAAACCAAGTTTCATGATTTCGACGCTGAATAATCTCAAGAATTAATCTTGGTAATTTAAAGTAAGTAGTAAAAATATGTTTTAAATATCATTCAGCTTAGAAATTTTGAAAATAGTAAAAATATTTGAAAATAGTAAAAGTATCTTTTAAATATCTTTTAGCTTCGAAATTTTGTTTGAAAAAACTAGTAAGAGATTTAAAAAACTACTGTAAATAAATTTATGAAAAAATGGCTGCTTGTGGATTAAAGAAGTATAAAGTTTAAAGAGTCTTCTTAATTCTCACCTCTAAGATAAAACACACTCGCACTCAGTAAATATTTGGACATCTGCGAGTCGTCTATTCAACTTTTAATTCAGAAGTTAAATTAAGCTCAGATGCAACATGTTTCGTCCGTCCATTTCAGTTCTTAATGAACGTCTGTTATAGACTAAAATTGAACGAATATACCAGGTCTACGGACGTTTATATGACGTTACAGAACACAAAAAAAATATTCACGCTCTTAGAACCACGCCTTTTAAAACGCTTACTATAGTCATTCCGCCAAACGTAACTTTTCAATAATGTAATAGTTATTAAAATATTTTAAATTTTACGTCTGTAGTGAAGACAAGTAAAATTAAATAACTTACCAGCAAAAAAAAAATAAAAAATAATCATATAGTACTAAATAAATCAATAGATATGAATACTTATGTCGTATTTAGAATTGTACTTTTAATGTTATATACTAAATATAACCAAACATAATAACTTAACATCATAATGATCAACACAGAATTATTCTTCACTTTCATCCTTACAGTATTTATTTTTTCATAGCAATAAAAAATTAATGCGTTAAAGTATGAAATCAAAGTTTAGTAATATGCAAGGGGTATGAATTATTTTGTCGCATACTGTATTTTTTTATGTTATTATATTGTTTATATTTTATGATATTATATTGTTTAAATACTTCTAAAATAATTTTTGGAATAAATTTAAGCCTACGTCAGCCTATATTACAGAGATTGATGTAATTAAGTGTTAATTCATTGACAGGCAGGTTTTGTTAGGCTTAAATTTACAACCTAAAAAAAAACATAGTGATAAATGGTATCAAATTGTAACTAAAGTGTAAGTAGGAACTGGAGTGGGAGGCTACACGTGCGCATTAAAATCAAGAGCCAAATCAGTCGGACATTAACGGACGTTTAAATTATTCAGATAATGGCATTAAAATGGTATAAACTAAGATCACTAAAGACCTTCTTGGCCGTCCGAGCAGGTGGCGGACGAGTGGACCCACTTTTCTCGTCAACCGGACGTTTAAGGAATTACTGGCTAACACTTAAGTACAATTTTACTGGTTAACACTTAAGTACTATTATTACTAAATCCACTTTTAACGAAAACCAACTACTAACTAAAACAACCCTCAACTGCTGCAAAGGTGAATCTTTCACAAGCCTAGTGCTAAAGACAACCCGCGAACCTTGGCACCTTGAAACGTTTCTTCTAATTTAATCCTATGTAAAACGGAGACAAGTTCTAGCCAACTCTGATATACATTCCTGTTTTCTAGGTTCTAATGTTTAAAAGAAAATCATAAAGTATTTTATAGCAAGAGTTTGATGGTTTTAAAACAGAATTATTTGACCGCCATTTAGGCTAACACCACTTTTGACCCAAAATCATGTTTTATGTCGCCGAATAGGCGGGTTTGTCACCTCAGGGGCTGCCGAAATGAGGTACTAATATTAACTTCTTGTCCCGGAGAAACTCTTTGATGGGAATAATGTATATGGTAAGAGGTTTAATTTTATGAAAGTTTGAAAATCATTCATTATCGTCCTTAAAAGATTTTCAATTTTTTATGTTTTTAGGTAGGGGAGAACCTTAATGAATGGGACGATTATTGAATGGGACAAACTCAGATTCTTATACAAGCATCGATGTAAGGATATTCAAATTCCTGTAACAAAGGTTGATAGAAACAAGAACTCAACTGACCGACTCATCCATCCAATTGCTCTATGACCGTAATGACAATGGATGTTATTGTGTTTTCGAATGTAAAAAGTAATTTTTAAAAATGTTTTTGTTTTTCTGATTTTGCAGCAATTTTTGAAGTTATGGAAAATAAAATTCCATGCTTAAATAGATAGCAGTCTCTAGTACTACAGTGAGTAAAACATTAAAGCTTAACTAATGGTATTTTTGGCGTGACTAATCATTTTTGGATAAAGTGATGCGCATATTAAATGGGACAAAATACTACCTATTGAATGAATTTAATAAAGTATTATTTACAGCTCAGCAGAGGGATGCTGCAGTCCCTTAATTTCACCCCCATAGGTAATGGGTATTATTTACACACTTTTATACTGCAATATTTTACTTAAATAAAAATAACTAAATATAATATTCTAAAATGAGAAAGTTCTACTTTGATTGAAATTTATTTAGAGTTAAAATGTTTAAAGTTAAAAATATTTTTTGTGTGGTCTTTATGTATGTATCTATATATTTAACTACTTTTACAATTAATAAATTAGTTTGAAAAATGATTGAATTAAAAACGTTTATTTTTAAACTTTTATGTTTGTCCCATTCAATGAGACATACTTAATGAATGGGACAAATGCCATGCTCCAATAAAACTCTCTTTTTACCAATAGCCAAATGCAAATCCAATTTTTTTGTTTTATCATTGAGCAAGAGTCGGTGGTTATCAAACATATTTAAATATATATATTAAACAATTTTATCTACGTTTAAAAAATATTTTGCAAAAACTGTCGCATTCATTGAGGTTTTCCCCTAGACATGGAGAATTCGTCTGTTGTGTACTTATATATATTTGCCTTTAGGTGATATCTTTCTTGACTCTAAACTGATATCTGCTCGCTCACTACTCCGAATGGAATATTCTTTAACAAAATAAATTGTTTAACATGAACAAAGATTGCATGCACTTTGGGTGTAACTGTGATGACAGATAGAATCAGTGCTACTAGTGAGAGGTTGATGAACTGCATTTTCAAAATTATTTGCTTTAGAAAAGTCTTTTTTTAGTGGTGACAAATGCTAAATAATTCTTTCTAACATGTTGGTTATTTTCATGTCACAGGAGAGTATAAAAGAACTATTTTGATACTGAATCAAGTCCAAAGGTTTCTTTACATTTTCATAGTTTTTTGAAAAGTCTTAAACAGCAGTAATAAATAACGGTTGTTTCCAGAGGTGGGCACTTCCGATAAAAGTTCCGATATTCCGATATTCCGCTAGTATTTGACTAAGGAAAAAATATCGGACTTTCGGCCTTATATATATATAAGACATCAGACTATCGGACTGATAATAAAAGATATCCGATATTCCGATAACTATCGAACTAAGCAAAAAGTATCGGACTATCGGACTAAATAAAAAATCTGACTTCGACCATTGGACCATCCAGATTCCGTATTTCCTTTTTCCTAATATTCATATATGAAATAAAATATTTTTTTTGAAAAAGTTCAAATTCAAACATTGAGACGACGACATTTGGGTGTATGTATTTGTTCCGCAGCATTATGCCATATTCTCTTTGCGCTTTTTTCAGATTTTACTTTACAACAATCCAACTATGGAGGTTTTCGAATTAAGAAGATTCGATATACTTACCAAAACTCCGGAATTAGAGAGATTGTACGGTATATGTAAGTATTAATAAATCATTAGTTATTTGAAAAACAATCATTGATGGGTTTTATACTTTTTTAAAAAAGGGGACAAATCTAGAATATTTACGAAAAAATGGGAAAATCTATAAATACAAAAGACGAAAATCTCCTGGCAAAAACGGGGCATAATGTCAGTTTGTGACTGTGCTAATAATATAGCGAGGTTTTAATTGAACTGCTGTAATTGAATTGCGCGAAAGCAATCATATAAAGTGCTGAAAAGAATTGACGTTACATAGTTTCCTTGTGAAAATGGCTTTTAACAAGGAAATTTTCAATATATAATTAGAGTATTTTTTTTTTTTTATGACGGTTATTTGAGGGTGTTTTTTATGGATTTTGAGAAGTATAAATTGTTCTAGAAAATAATGTAGGGGAGAGAGGAGAAGATGTAGAATTGCAACTTTGTGTTCGCTGCGAGAAAGCTACAGATCTATACCAGTATTCTGTAAATCAGTAAATGTAATTGAAATTACTACGTCTGTTCCTGACGTGGTAATTTTTTTTATAATCTACTTAATATTCTAATAATTTAAAGAGAAAAACTTTGATATTGAAATGTAACATTAACTAATTGATGTTATTACTTTATTACATTTAAATTTCTGTAAGTAGTTACAGTTAGATACCATAACACCAAACAACAAGTCGTCTTAAAGACAAATTGAAGATGTCTTGATATTGGTCTTAATGACGGCTTAAACTGGTCTCAAATGAAACACAGTAAGTCGTCTTATTTTAAACGTCTTAAAGTTGCCTTATCTTAGACATCTTAAAGTTGTCTTAAACTGGTCTCAAATGAAACACTTCAAGTCGTCTTCACTAAAACGTCCTAAAGTTGCCTTAATTCAGACGTCTTAAAGATGGCTTAAACTGGTCTCAAATGAAACACAGTAAGTCGTCTTATTTAAAACGTCTTCAAGTGTTCTTATTTAACACGTATTAATGACGGCTTAAAAAGACGTGTGTATATATATATATATATATATATATATATATATATATATAAAACCTTCCAGTCTCTTTCCAATACAATATAAATATATATTTTTATATTGTGTTAGAAAGAGACTGGAAGGTGGTGCCTGAATGTAGGAAGGTGTGAAAAATATGAACTATCAAAATGCAATAAATGAAAAAAAGAGACATGATTTACTATAGAAATATTTCACAGCATCCACAAAAAAGAGTACATGATTACATTTTTAATAAGATTTTCGTTATGCTGGTGCGTTTTTGACATGTTCTGAATAAATTTATGGACAGTCTTCTCCAATTCTTTTGGATATGTTGCTCGAACAGTCGCTAAAAAGAGAAAATTAATAAAAAAAAAAAAAAAAAAGGTCAAGAAAATCATTGTTTTTTTGGAAAGCAGCATTCGAAGACACTTACCAATTACACATTCGTAAAGGTGGGTTTCTTTAAAACTTCTCTTTCCGCCTCTCTGTAGATCTATGTTGAAATTAATCATTAGTGAACAATCTAATTTCTAAATTCGATTAGTTTCTCAGAAATCTGTAAAATATGTGCTTGTAATAACCTAGCCAAGGACCTTAACGAAATAATTCAAAATTTTTTTGAATTATTAGTTTATCTTTTGCATATTGTCGAGGCAGAAATCCGGAAAAACACATTTAAAACCAGCAGCTATAAGAGGAGACATATTTCTGATGTTGCTTATACGACTGGCAGCTAAAATCGTAATCTGTAGGAATTAAAGCATAGATGTATAAGAGATGGACGTGCAACTTATTATTATAGTTTAAACTTTTAGTATTAGTTTAAACTTTCATAGTATCGGCACGAACAGATTTTATCATTTTTTCAAGATAAACATTTGTAAATTTGGACATGTTTTTTCGTGTAAACAAAGTCTGTCAATAATAAAATAGACCTGTAAAAACAATTTTAAAATGACTAAAAAAAAATTAGCGAAACATAAAAAAGCTTAAATATAATTTTTTGTCAAGATCTGGTTTCATTCAACTCCTTGGTCCTTCGTTCACCAGCCTTAAATTTATGTATTTTTTAAGATTTATTCCCATATGCCGCCATTTTTTGCGTCGACTACTCTATAAGCTCCCCAATATAGATTCCACTGTGAGTTGTTTATTGGTAGGTGCATTTTCTAATGGGTATTTTTTAACTTATTTGATAATGCAAAATCTTTTAAAAAGTTATTCAAATTTATAATTATCTTGCAAAATGCACCAGTTATTTCATGTTTTCGTTTTTCATATTTCATATATTATTTCATTTATTATAAAAAGCACATAATAACCCATTAGTTTTTGTCAAATAAAATTTAGTTTATATATAGCTGGTAAATCATGTTATGTTAATGTTAAATACTAAGTTATTCTTGCGGTTTGCCACAAATTATTTTTTCTTTCTTGTATTTATATTCATTTTATGTATAAGTTATTTATCCTTAACTGTATATATTCCTGTTGTTAAACATATATAAATAAATATATATATATATATACAGTGCTCGAAGTGAGGCGGGATGGGGCGGGATGCCATCCCGTTACCTTTTTAAATTTTGAAAACCATCCCACTCCTTTTTTAATGCATATTTTGGGGTGGGATGCCATCCCGGTACATAATAAATTAATGGAAATTTTATTTTATTTTCCTCCTATAAATAAACTTGTAAAAACAATTTTAAAGTTTGCGGCAATATGCGAATTTAAATGAACTTAAGTCTCAGCTGTTATTTAAAAATTTGCGGTAAAAAGTTCAAAAACTAAATCGATAATTATAAAACATTGCGTCTTTTCTTCTGTATTTTAAATAAAAAGTTACCAAGCAACAAAAAGCGACATTGGCTTTTTTTTTCGTTAAAGTGTCATTAGAGTTTTTTTTTTGGTGAAATAAAATATAGTACACAGTAGATTTACTCAACATTAAATGTTATGATTTTAAAAAAATTTACTTATTATAAATATGGATAAATGGCTAGCAAGCGGAAGGAAAAGAAAGTTAAGCAGTGATAGTTCTAAAAGTAATTTGGAAAATGACACTGAAATAAATAAAGAAGTGACAGATTTTTCGAGTATTGAAACTTGCCAATCCTTTCCTCAATGTGATGGTATTTTTTTTCAATTATTTAAAAATTGGTAAATACAAAAAAATAAGACTTGTTTAAAAATAAAATGTTTAAATATATCATTGTTTTTTGATTGCTTAATGACGTTTGATGTGAAACTCAACTCAATATTTTACGGTGACAGTCTCTTAAGAATATAACGGACCTCAAGTTGTTTTTTTAATATAGGTTTTTTACTATAGGGATACTCTAGGGATTTATAATTCCTTTATTTAATCTACACAAAATACGAAATCTATAATTTTAGGATAGGTGGGATGGTGATTAGAAAATATTAAAAACCACCCGCTACCTTTTTTTTCCCACTTCGAGCACTGTATATATATATATATATATATATATATATATATATATATATATATATATATATATATATATATATATATATATATATATATATATATATATATATATATATATATATATATATATATATATATATATATATATATATATATATATATATATATATATATATATATGTTTAACATCAGGAATATATACAGTTAAGGATAAATAACTTATACATAAAATGGATATAAATACAAGAAAGAAAAAATAATTTGTCACAGTTTTAAAGAATTTAGCAAAACCAGTTTATGGCAAACCGCAAGAATAACTTAGTATTTAACATTAACATAACATGATTTACCAGCTATATATAAACTAAACTTTATTTGACAAAAACTTATGGGTTATATATATATATATATATATATATATATATATATATATATATATATATATATATACGATATTAGAATCCATCGGACTTAAACTAAGGGCTATAGTGTCTAATGGAGCAAGCCCAAATAGAAAATTCATTAATATTCATAAACCAGAAGACTGCAGCAATATGGTAGATGGAGTAGTTCACTAAACATGGAACCATTGTGCTCTAGGTAGCTACAAAACTTCTTGATATTTCTTATTAACTATTACCTCTCAAGTTATACATGTATTTAAGTAAATGATCTCAAATCATCCGCGTTATTTCTTAAAATATTATTGTTTATAACAATAGATTTTAAGAATGCGCAACTAGCATGGTTTGCAAAAAATCAAAAATTTTGCACGTCCATCTCTAATAATTCCACGATTAAAGACATCTTAAGCTACTTATTCCAAAAGACGTCTTGTTAAGATGTTTTAAGGACATCTTAAACTGGTTGTTCCGACAGATGTCTTGTTAAGATGTCTCACGGATGTCTTAAACTGGTTATTCTGAAAGACATCTTAAACTGGTTATTCCGAAAGAAGCCTTAAACTGGTTATTCCGAGAGACGTCTTATTAAGATGTCTTAAGGACGTCTTAAACTAGTTGTTCCGACAGACGTCTTGTCAAGATGTCTCACGGATGTCTTAAACTGGTTATTCCGAAAGACGTCTTGTTAAGATGTCTTAAGGACATCTTAAACTGGTTTTTGGAAGATGTCTTAATGAGGTGTTGAAAAGCTGTCTTAACCACGTCTTTAACTAGTTGTAGACGTCTAGACGAATTAAAGACAAGTTACATACGTCTTAAAGTCGTCTTATGTTGGGTGGGCAAGTTGTATTTGAGATTTATATCAAGTCGGCTACCTAGTGCTATGAGCCACTATAATATGTTATTTAATTGATTAATGTTATCATTTTATTACATTTAAATTTCTATTAGTAGTTATAGTTAGGTATCATATTAAGTTGATATGGATAAATATTTGACATTTAAGTGAAGTCGGCTGCCTAGTGCTATGCGCCACAGTGATATGTCAAGCCGGCCTGATAGTGAATTTAGCCAGAGGAGTGATGAAGTGGAGATAATAATACTAGATACCTCCAGCCAGTAACATGGCCAGTTTTCCTATTATAGCACTGTAAAGCCACAAACTTCCAGCCAGAGACAGCCAGCTTACCACAGGCAACATAGTCAGCTTGTCCATCATGCCACCACCGCGTATCTGTGAGTATATTAGATCTTACTTCGCCCCAACCCATAAAAAGATGGCTCTTAGGTGCTTAGGAAAGTTAGGGACTAAGGTTTGTGGCAAGTAGATTAAGTACTCTGCGACCTCATTCCGCAACCTCAAGGCCCACTACAAAACCCAGCACCATCTGGAGGCACTAAGTACTGGCTCTATACCTGGGAGACAATCTTCTGGAACCAGGTAATTATAATTTAATTATTTAGTCAATTAGTGTATAAATTTTGTCTCTTACAGTATTTTGTATCCAGATCCATAAGTTTTTAATTCTTTATATTTCCTTTTTTATGACAAAATAGTAAAACCTAAGTAAATTTTCTTAAAAAAAAACTGAATTTCACCTTTATTTTTTCCTTTTTTTGCTGTGAGACATCCGATATTGGCCCCCTCAAGAAACAGAGCAGCATTGAGTCTGTCTTAAGAGAAAAATTCGACCAGAAAAAAGCCTGTAGGCTATACTATACCTTCATCATCAAAAACATTGTGCCAGCTTATGCTACAGACTCTCCTGCCATGAGAGACTTCCTGAAATTCTTGAATTCAAACTTCAAGGTTCACTCCAGAAGGAAGCTGACAAATGGAAATTACCCAGCTAGGAGACGAGGCCAAAGCTGCCCTCACCAGCAGCTTAGAGAAAGTCAACCATGTGGCCATCACTGCAGACAGCTGGTCCGCACACAACAGAAGCTTTTTTGGCATGACTGTCTACTGGTGTGATTGCAAAACCCTTAAGAGAAAAAAAGCTGTCCTGGGTATAAAGGAAATTCTTGTCCAGCAGACAGGCAATTTCTAGCCAAGGCAATGAGCACAAGACTGTTAGCATAACAACAGACAATGATGCGAACTACGTTGCTGCCTTCAAGATCAAGCTTTCTGGTGCTTGGAGGATGAGCAAGTAGGTTGGTAGGTTAATCCTAACTGTTGTATTTGTCTTCTTACTTAGTATAAAATGATAGTTTAATAAAAAAAAGATAATTAGTTAAACTATTTTACTTAAAGTTAGAGAATATGTTTAAAGTTACATGAAAAGGATTGTTTTCTATTAGTAGATAATAAATTTATCTGAACATGATTTTTATCTTTCTTTTTATTTTGTTAAATTTTAAGTAGTAAAATATGTTTTTTATTGCCGAGGTACCTAATATTTCTAGGATTCTGATCCTGAGACTGACAATGAGGAAGGCGAGTCTTAAAGCACATGGTGGATGAGTAGACCTGCCTGGAGCTGCTCATTCACCGTTGCTGTGGTGCCCACACTGTCAACTTAATGGCGACAGAAGATGTTAGCTAGGTAACTTTCTACTCATTAGTTTTATCAGTATTTCCGAACTGAATTAGGTTTGGCTAAGCTAAGGTAGGATAGATTAGGCTAAGCAAATCATATTTAGGATTGGTTAAGCAAGGCTAGGCTAATGTAGGTTAACAAAAAAAGTTACTCCCCACCATGTAGAAAAAAACCTAGTTACACCCCTGGTAACTATGTTTTCTATGTACCTAAATACCTAGCTAACAATTAACAGGTCCTAGTATTCAGTATTTGAATCCTTACTTTTGAATAAGTTATAGCTAGTAATGCTTCATAGTTTAAAACTTATTATAAAGAAATTACTATTATGTTTCAATAATTTAAGGTGCCAGGTTGGAACTTTGGTGCAAAGGCTCCGTTCACGAAGACTGCTGGCAAGGTACAGAGATTATGAAATTGTCAGAATAAGAGGACAGTAGTGGCAAACCAGATCAAGGAGGTCATTGCAAAAACTACCATTTCTAGGTAAGACCCGCTGGAACTCATACTACGACTCCTGTGCTTTGCTCCTTCAGGTGCTAGAGGATCCAGATCAAAAAGAGAAGCTGAACATCATCATACGCAAGCAAAACTGTCACCCTTCTATGATACTGGCAAGGCTCTGCTGGTTCAGTGCTGCAAGATTATGAACCCAGTTCCCGAATGCCTTGACAGTCTACAGTATGAGGAAAAAGCCTACATGGGAATTTTCCTCCCCACAATCAAGCTTATGAAGGACACGGTGGTAGTCTTGAAGAATGACAACAGCATCGTAGAGGGGTAGCATCTTATCATGTAGTTTATTTTCGCAATCAACCAATCAATAAATAGCAATAATCTTCTCTCCAAACTAAAACTCTCTTTTACAAATTTTCTCCTTCATTTATAGCGTATACTTTTCCTAAAATATCCTTTAAAAACCGTCATAAATAACCTCAAACACATATTTAAAACTCTTTAGTTTTCACTGGTAAAAACTATTATAACTATTAAATCTATAACTTCATTAAATGTTCTAGAACTTTCCGCAACGGAATTACATATCAACTACCTGCTGGAGAACCCTAACAACCCCAGGGTGCCTTCAAGGGAAGGTTTGAGTATACAGTACTGTGAATGTGACTTACATTTTTTCAAAAAATCCCGGAGAATTCTTCTCTAATATTTCAGTTTGTAGTTCTATATTATAAACTTATTAAAACACATGTATTTCAATAACAAACTTTTAATGTCGAACTTGATAAAAAAACTCTTAATATCTACTATGTCCTCCTTTTGCTTAATCACAGCCGATATTCGCCGGGGAATAGATTCATACAAGTTAGTAATAAAATCCTGGGGTATGTTGTGCCATTCTCTTTGAAGTACTTCAAAGCATTCTTCAGCATTTCGACGAACATGTTCGACTTTCTTTCTGTCCAGGTAATCCCAAATATGCTCATGCTCAATTATATTCAAATCTGGACTCTGGGGAGGCCAGGTCAATTGCAGTACTCCTTCCTCTGCCATTTCATTTAAATAATTTTTTGCCACTCGGGAACAATGTTTTGGATCATTGTCCTAAAATTATGACCTATTAGTCTCATTCTGGATGATACAGCATGGTGCCTTAGGATATCCACATAACGTTTCCTAGTGAGTCGCCCCTCTATTTTGATCAAATCACCTACTCCAGATGAAGATAAACAGCTCCAAACTTGTAAAGAACCTCCTCCGTGTTTAATAGCAGGGTTTAAACACTCGGGCTGATAGGCTTCTCCAATTCTTCTTCGAACATATTGGCGTCCAAAAATTTCGAATTTGGACTCATCGGTGTACAGAACCCGATTAATCATTTCCTGGGCCCAATCTTTGTGTTGTTTCGCATATTTAAGTTGTTTTTCTTTATTGCCACGCCGTAATAATGGTTTTCGAATTGCAACACACCCTCTTAATCCTAACTTGAGAAAGTGTCGTCGAATACAAGAAGACCTGATATTTTTTCCAGTTGCTGTGTTAATGTCATTTGCCAAATCGGTTGATGTTTTTATCCTATTTCTTAAAGAAAGGGTTTTTAAATATTTAATATCATCTTTTGTTAGCTTAGAAGGTCTACTACTTTTCTTTCTAACTTCAAGGGAGCCAGTTTCTCTAAACTTTCTAATGATTTCTATAATAGCAGTCTTTGAATATCCTGTTTTGGACGAAATTTGGCGCTGCGAATAACCTTCTTCGTGAAGCGCAATAACTTTTTGTCTCTCTATTAAAGATATTTTACCCATTTAGTTAATCTAAAAATGCAAACTAAACATTTAAAAATGAAAAAAAAAACACTTTATTTATCTAAAAATGCAAACTAATAAGTTTGTTTAATTATTTTTAACAATTTGTTTAACTGTGTTCATAAAAAATAACAATTTTTTTAAAAATGTACCAAAACCAATAATTATTGTTCTAAATTCACTCTATGATTACACTTTATACTGTCAAAAACAAACAATGAAGGAATATGAACCCGAATCAGTTTAAACCAGTTTATTTTTATCTTTTATTTAGACGAACGCTTGGTCGGTAGTTATTATGACACATCGTTTTAATAAATATACAAAAAAATTCCTCATGTTCCCTCATCAAGTTTGTTTATTTATTCAAAATAATATACTCTTTCAACTTTTCTTATATATTATTAAACTTAAGTACGCTTTAAAAAAATTACATAGGAAAAAAATTATAAATACGTCTAATTATACAAGTGGTCTAAAACATATTCACAGTACTGTATGTTCAGTGATAAAAACCTTCTCATAGCCACAGCTCTCCACCCCCACTTCCAGCTCGGAGTTGTTGGTTCATGAACATACTGATGAAGGCCGACATCAAGAGAAGTATCCTCACTGAGGCAGTGATGAAGGTAAGACATGTCGAGGAGATTGGCGAGATTGAAGTGATGGCAGGTGCTGAATAGGACTCCTTCAACTCTATGAGGAATGACGATATGGTGGCCACTCAGGGCCGCCTGGAAGAGGACATGGAGAAAACCTTTGATGGATGGAACAGGGTCAGGGGCAACACCAGGACTCACATCTCATTTGACCAGTTCCCGCAGCTCCACAGAGGTGTCTGGTTGGACATGTTTAAAAAATATAATACCCCTTTGCCCTCTTCTGCTGCTGCGGAGAGGCTCTTTAGTAGGGGATCAGACATTTTGAGGCCAAAAAGATTCTCCTTGACGGCTGATAACTTTGAGAAGCTAGTGTTCTTTAAAGGAAATCTCCATCTGCTGGATGAGAAGTGGATGACGCTGATGAGGAGGGGGGACGATTGATATCAAAGCTTTTGTATTTTTTATGTTAAATAATTAATTCAACTTATGCCTTCTTTTTTTGCACGGTATTTTTATTAAACTTTGTATGTAAGGTAGTGCACTCGTAAATCTAAAGCTATTCTTTCAATTTTGAAAAACTTTGCAATTATTTTTTTCAAAATGGGTTAAAAAATCAAAAACCGTTTTTTAACCTATAGGACTATTGAAATATCGATAATTAGGAAAATCGGCTAATTAGGAAAACTATCGGACTACCGATATCTGATTAGGAACTCAAACTATCGGACTATCGGATATCGGACTCAAAAAAAGAGTAACGGTTGCCCACCTCTGATTGTTTGATACCTGCACCTTTACCAAATGGGGCAGTGAGTAACTTAATACTTTTGTGTGCTGGGCTTTTAATATCATAAACATTTGGCATATTAGTAATTGATATTACAGATGATACAATTTGCTCATCTCTCATTTTTAATGCACTCAGCCAATCATGTTTTTTGTCAGTGCACTTTCAGCTTTCTCATAGGATAACACACGGATATTCGACAGTTTTCATGTGTTTTATAAGTGTTTGGCATCTTTAGTGGAAAATTTGATATTTTTAACAACTGTTAATAAAAGTAAGGGCATTTAACTTCAACAAACTCTCCGAAATTTTAAATTTTGCAACAGCAACTATCATCAGGCAATTTTATTTATTTCTCAAATATTGTTAATTATATAAATTGTAATGTCGAGTACCATTTATAACATATTACTCATTTTTACTCCCTGATACTTAATATTTACTCATTTTCCCCCCTAAAAATGAATAGACATATATCAATAATGTATGTATTAACAAACTAATCTACATTATATCACAGATTAGTTTCAAAACTTTAATCTTTTGGGAGTAATGAGTGCCGATTATGTCATTATTACCAAACTTAACTAAAAATGTAATATCTTTTACGGACGACGATGAATGATTTTCAAATTTTTACCATGTACATTATTCCCACCAATGGGTTTCTCCGGGACAAGAAGTTAATAGTAGTACCTCATTTCGGCAGCCCATGACCTACATTACACAGAATTAATCAACTCCAAGCTTTTAAAATTACAAAGAAAATTGCGTGCAAAAAAATCGGACAATCCCCATAGTTTTTATATTCTTTAACTTTTAAATAGGCCAACTCAAAAAAACTATGAAATAGTATGTGATCAATATGTTTTTTCATACTTTTCAGTTAAATCTGTATGCAAAGTAACAAATAGAATTTTGGAATATGGAGATTGTAAATACTTAATTTTTTTGTTTTCCATTAAAATTGCATAGAGCGAAGTTAGTCAATTTGCAGTAGAGCCATGGATTTGCCAAATTTGGGCCAAACCGAACATATCCTTTATCAATATCAAAACATATTTCAATATTACCGAATATAAAAAACTCAAAGTTTGTATGCTTGTATGTGGGTGTGTTCTTTTTACAAATACACAGTTTTGATCCATGGATCAAAATCTCGTGAGGATTGGATCCAATCCTCACAAAATTTTGCAAACAGTTTTAATGAAACCGCTAACACATTTTTACAATTTTTTGATTTTCGCTGGTAAAAACTATAAAAATCATTCGCTCCCTAATCATCTCCTCGCTAGGGGGCAAGGAGTGGTTGGAGGGGGAAGGAACTTGGTTCCAGCCAAATGCACACTGAAAATGGAGTCCGGGGTATTCCAGAAAGTGAAACAATGACAGGGTCTTACGCAAATCAGAGCTCATGAGTAGCTCGCTCCAAAGTTTTTATCCCTATCTTTGTAAATTTGCATCTTGTTTTAAAAACATAACTAAAATATATTAAATTTAAGTTGAAACGTTTAATACTGAACTTTGCAAAATGTTCAGTTCAAATAATGAATTACCTTTTTTGTTTTTTGATTTTAAAATAAAGTTTATATATATATATATAAACTTTATTTTAATAAACTGAGTTGGGATGTCACAAAAAATCAGATTTTAAGCTGATTTAAAGAAGCTTTTGGATATATGTAAATGACTGGTATTTGGATAAAAACACAAGAAACCAAGACAGTGCGACCAAAAAAGACTTACTTTTAAGTGCTGATGTTACTACATTAAGAAATAGGACACTTGCCAAACTAATTTGTTTTAATAAAAACATTTCACATCTAATATATATATATATATATATATATATATATATATATATATATATATATATATATATATATATATATATATATATATATATATAGCTTAAAATCTGATTTTTTGTGACATCCCAACTCAGTTTAATTGATTGTTATTTGAATCCTAGAGATTCAATCTTTTTGTAATGATTAGTTGTAAAAGTGTATCTTTTTAATTACACTTTTCTCGTTTTGAAAAAGCTAGTAAAAAAAAAAAAAGAAGTTATTTACATATGTTTGTATTCTTTGAACTAGCAAGGTACATCTTAATCATTTAATATTTTTTCTCTCTCTTCTTTCATATATTTAATTAATATTTTCCTACTTTATTTTATTTTTTGAAACTGATGCACTTTTTTTGGTTTATAAGAATGTTTGCAATGCTTAATAGGTATTTATAATGGAATATTATTTTGTTAGTAATCTTGGTGGTATAAAAAAAAAAATCTAACTTTATGTTTTAAATCATATTTTATTAATTTATTACTACAATTTTAAAACATCTTATTAAACAGATCAAAGAATTTCAGACATTGCCAGCAATAATACAAAAAAGGCATATACAGAGTTTTAAATGTTTACTTGTTACTTAGCAGTATGACAATGTTCCAATATCAGCATCCACCTATGACTTCAATTAGCAGAATTTGTTTTTGTTTACCAATACATGGGATTGCATCCAATTTGTACCAACACCAAACTTCTAAATGCAAAACTGTGAAAATTTTTTAAGTTTGGAGTGTATAGGTTTAAATCAGAATTTCATAAGTTGCTTTGTGGTAATTGTTTTTGCTGTAGAGGGGACCTCCTCTAAACTTTCTAGAGAGCTTACAAATGCTATTTTAGAGCCAAAACAAATTAGTTCAGCTCCAGCTCCAGCTCCAGCACACCCCAGCCTAAGTGTTGTGCAAGGGAAAATATATTAATTCGTCTTTCGTTAAGTTTCAATAAATCTAGACCATTTATTTAGTTCAATGAATTTAAGGTATTTACAAGATTTTGATATGCAGTAATTGGGAAATATTGGAGTATAAATTGATACTGGCATGAAATGTATTGGATTTTAAAGGGCCAAAAAAATGTAGAGCATCAGTGTATCTTTTTTTTTGTCATGTAAGACCCAGTCAAAAAATAAGTTAAAGTGAGCTTACAAGAAACTTAAACAATTGTCTTGAAAAATGCATTTCTTCAAAAGAGTATAAAACATTTTTTATAGGAAAAACATTGATGTATGAGGAGTTTTAATGGGTGAATTACAAATGACATTTATTATGCTATATTTAGCATGTTTGGTATAAAAAGTTTGGCTTTATTATATTAAGTTATTTGTGAACCTGTATTGAAGTAACTTTGTATTAGCATATATAGTTTTTTTGGAGAATGGGGGCTTAAATAATGATCAGAACAAACTAAAAAATGCCACGGTTTATGTATCTTAAAGTAAACCACTGCTGACTCCAAAAAATTGAAAGATTAATATATTGAAAGAGAACTGCTTGTTGCATGAAAAAGTGGAACTCAGTCATTTTTAGTGATAAAAACAACTTAGAAACAAAAGTTCAAACTTCTCACATAAAATTATTTCTCCCATTTTAAGGCCTATACTTTCATAACAGTTGTTTCAATAAATTTTTGTTAGCTTCTGCTAAGGTAGCAAAATAGCTACTTTGGTCATTTTTCAAAAAATTGATACAATTTATATGACATATTTATAGCACTAGCTGTAAACACCACTATTGGTAAACTTTTTTCAGTAACATAAGAAAAGTTAAATAGAATTTGTGAAAATTTGCTGTTGAATATGATTATTATTGTTTTTTATTTGAATTTTACTTGAATTGATTTTTAAATATAATTTTAGATTCCACAAATCGCACACCACTTGGGATGAGAAATGGTTTTATAAGAACTGATCAACTTAGTGCTTTATCTCAATATAGTGATGAGTACAGTGCAAATGCTGGTAGACTTAGCTCAGCAAATGGTTGGTGCTCAGATCATACCAAAAATCAAAATTCAGAATGGTATCAGGTATAATTTCTAATTTACTAATTTTGTATGAAAGGGCTCAATTTAGTGGAAAAAGTCTAGGATAAGTTGTTTGGATTGTATTTTTTAAATCTTAGAACATCTAGTGATTGAACCTAGAATAAGAAAATTTCCTGTTATCATCTTGGTTAAAGATTTCATTTGAAATAATTGACTAAATGATTTTGTTTGCATTATTTAAAATAAATTGTATTATATTTAAGCAAAAAAAACATTACATTATTTTCTGCTCTGTATTTGTTTTTATAACATGATTTGCTTATAAGCATTCAGAATTTTTCTATATATATATATATATATATATATATATATATATATATATATATATATATATATATATATATATATATATATATATATATATATATATATATATACAGTACTGTGAATAAGTTTTAGCCCTCCATAAGTTTATAATTATTTTTGATTTTATCGTAAAAATATAAAGGACTTATGAAGTAAAAAAAATCAGGTTTATAGACATATTATAAACAAAAATATCTAGAAATAATTTGATAAAATACATACAAAAAGAAAGAACAGTTAATACTTCGTATGTCCGCCTTTTGCGTTGATCACAGAAGCGAATCCCCTGGGAATTGATTCATATAAATTTGTAATGAAGTTTTGTGGAATATTGTCCCACTCTCTTTTTAATATTCGAAAACATTCTTCGACAATTTTGGGATTATATTCAGCCTTTTATCCAAATAATCCCAAACATGTTCAATAATGTTCAAATCTGGACTTTGAGGAGGCCAGTTCATTACTTCGAGAACTCCCTCCTCACACATGTCCTGTAAATATTTTTTGGCCACTCGGAAACAATGTTTGGGATCATTGTCTTGCTGTAGAATGAAATTATTACCAACTAGTCTCACTCCAGATGGTATTGCATGATGTCTTAAAATTTATTTATACTGTTCTCCTGTCAGTTTGCCATCAATTCTGATTAAATCATCTACTCCAGATGATGAAATACAACCCCAAACTAAAACAGAACCTCCTCCATGCTTGATTGTTGGATGTAAACAATCAGGGCAATAAGCCTCTCCTACCCTTCTTCTTACATACTGTCGTCTTCTGCTACCGAACAATTCAAATTTTGATTCATCTGTGTATAGTACACGGTTTAACATTCCTTGCATCCAATTATTATGCTGTTTTGCATATTTAAGTCTTTTATCTTTATTGCCACGATATAGTAAAGGCTTTCGGACTGCAACACACCCTCTTAACCCAGCTTTTAGCAAATGTTGTTGAACACAAGATGAGGAAATATTTGTCCCAGTTGCAGCCTGAATGTCATGGGCTAGTTCACTGGAGGTTTTTTTCCGATTTTGCAGAGACACATTTTTAAAATACTTTATGTCATGTTTTGTAAGCTTTGGAGGTCTTCCACTTCAAATTTTATCCTCAAGAGATCCCGTGTTTTTAAATTTTTTTATAATTTCTCTATTTGTCAGTTCAAATGAATTGCTTATGAATTTACATATCTACAATATGTTTTTGCAGAAAGTTAATCCTAAAAACGTACTTAACTTTATTTTTATAATGTATTTCAATAAATTATAAATAAAGTATCAAAAAATAATGAAAGTTATCAAAAAATTATATCAAATTTGAAAAGAGGTCAATTATAAATGAATTAAATTCAAAAGATAACTGGCATATCAATCATTGTACCGTGAAAGTTAAATGCTCCCTAAAAAATCATTAAATGATCAGACGATAACAGTTTGTACCAAAGAAACCAGGAAAAAGTTATACACAATAACAAAATCAAAATACTAGACTGCTCTTTTAATGCATTTTATATAAAAAAAATAATCGGAAGCTATTATTCAAAATCTGTTAAAATAACATGATTTTTAATATATATATATATATATATATATATAGAGAGAGAGAGAGAGAGAGAGAGAGAGGAACTGGGGCATAATGGAGTACTTAAGGAAATGCCATCAAAAAATTGTTTTGTCCATCTGCTTTAGCATTTTTTTTTTTTTTTTTTTATACAAAATTGTTTTGTCATTTTTAGCCTTTTTTTTTTTTTTTTTCTTTTTTTGATAGAGTTAGCACATTTTTACTCAGGGTGTCTAAACAACAATATTTTATATGAAGAGGATGTCAGGATTGCAGTTTTTCCACTCTGCCTTGATAGTCTTGTTTGAAATCTCTGCTTTGTTAATGGGAAAATAGTCCCTGGAGAAACTTTTTGAAATAATGTGGTATTAAGATTGTTAACAGAAGCAGTTAAATGGATGAAAGAAGTAGATTGTGCAATAAGGAGGCAGGTACAGAAGATATGGGCAATAAGGAGGCAGACACAGAAGAATTACACCATTCTCTCTCACAATGTTAATCAATTCAACACTTTTAGTGCGAAATTTATATCCATCGAAAATAAATGGAACTGGGCAGCTTATTTTGGCCCCAGAATATTGAATAATTTTTTTAACCATCTGGTCAGTAACCGGGTACCCAGATATCCATTTCAGTTTCTAAGTTAGAATTTTTTAACTTGTTAGAACTTGTTATAAGAAAGGAAAAAAAGTTTCTCTCTTTCACAATAAGTTTTGTACATTATAATTTTGTTTTTTCACTACACAGTAGGTGGGTACCCGAGTATCGGGTTCTTGACCGAATGGTGAAAGTTTGGTTATTGACCAGATGGTTAACCAAACAATAGACAACTCTTTTTGTATCCACCTGCTTAAGTGACATTCAGCCCAGGCACCTGGTGGTACACCATCCATTAGTTCTGGTTTCATTTGTTTACAAGGTCATCATGAGGGGTATGTACCTCCTACTTGCTGAAGAGCAAATAACTGCGTGACAAGCTGACCCCTAAAAAAGATAATAACTGCTGTGACAAGCCGATTCCAAGGACATGAATGTTTAGAATGTTTCTCCATTTAACCTTTATACCAGTCTTAACTAGCAACTCTAAGGTTGTTATTAAAACTGTGTTAATTATTGTTTCAAACTGCCAGAACAAACTTAAGAAGAATATCTTTTACACATTAATATTTGTGTTGGTCTGTAATAGATATAAGTTGACAAAGATTAATAATATCAATTATTTTAAAAATACAGTGTATCTGCCTCCATAAATATCAACCTTCAGAATATTGGTTGAACATGATGAAATTCAGCACCATTTAATTGTTAATTACTTGAGAGCTACTTAACAGATTTCTCTAGTTTTTTTTTTTTTTTGAAGAAGAAAGCTAAATTATTTATTTCAATCATTTTTTGCATTTTTAGTTGGGCGCTTAGATATAAACCAAATATTTTTGCGAGTAGTTGACATCATCTCTTGGATCTTGCTTTGGGTTACCTTTTTTAAAGCTGCTATTCATTTTTTTCTTAAAATTTTCTTTATCTGATATGAAAATATGTTGTAGCCAAATCAAGCCAAAATATCATGCTTTTTAAAGAATGGGAATAGGCATTTCTTTAAAGATTCTTGGAGTTTTCTTTTTATAATATGCTTTATATTCTTCAGATTTAAGTACTTTTGCTATTAAAGCTTGGCTTCATTTAAACTTTCTTCCAAGATCTCTCTGCAACTAACACAGATTTGCCTTTATGGAGCAAATGATTGATTTTGCTTTATATTTGTCTATAAATCCTTTCTTTTTTCCACTTCCTGGTTTTCTTTCAATAGATGGAGTCTCTTTATATTACCACAAAATAAATCCAACTAAAGATCAAGCAACATCAGTCAATTTTGATATGTCAGTTTGTAACAAGGAAGAGTTTGATGAAAAACTTCCTAAACATTTTCTTGATTTAATATTTGTTTACTCATTGTAACCTGACTTCAATGTTAAGCAATACTTAACACCAATATAATTAAACAACAACAAATTAGCTTCCTTCTGCAAAAAGATTTTACAGCCAATAGCATTTTTATAATGTAGTGAAATTTCCTTTATGAAATTTCATGTTACAGCAAAGCCTCCAATATAAAGCCCCAGTATGTAATTATAGAATAAAGTATCCTATAAAATCTCACCGCATGGATCAAACTGCCCCCTATGCCTTTTAATTTAACGGAATCACATTATATATGTATGTTTCATTTAAACTTGCATGTATGATGTAATTCTTTCTAGTAATGCCTCTAATTATGCTCTTCAGCATTAACCAGATTTTTTAAATGTGTGAACATTTTTATTAGATATTTCTGCTTTTAATGATCCTAGAAATGTTTTAAACCATGCTAAGCACTTTGCAAACAGCAAAAAGATTCTCAGCTGCCATAAAAGGATTGTCCCCTGTGATGCTTACTTTGAAGCTCATGAAACAAAACATAATCAAACCCATAAACCATAAACAAATGCTTACACAGTTATCTGCTGTGATAGTTGTGTAAGCATTTGTTCTCTATTAAGTTTGAATGATGAACATGAGTGATGAACAAATGCTTACACAGCTGTCTGTTGTGATGTGTTTTTTATATCAATGATTAAACAGTGAATGCCTGGAATCCATACCAACAATATTTGCAGATTATTTGATTTTATACCTTGCACATATTAATTGGGTTCTCTCAATCTAACATTCCATCTCTTTTCTTTAGTTAAAGTCTAAATATACAAAGAGTAGTGAATGGTTAGACTGTTGATTTTGAAAAGTTATCTTTCTCTGTTTGGTATAGATTTTTTACAACTCTTCGAAAATTCAAAAGATAACATTGACACAGAAAAGTGTCAAAAATTACCTTTTGACAATAAAAAGTGTTTTATTGTCACAAGGTAACTTTTATGTCAATTTTATCGTTGGAAAATGAAGCATAAATGTTTAAGGAGATGAGTGATATCAAACAAAAGATGCCAAACATGATGATTATCTAATAAATAAATGGCCTGACAGTAATTCTGGTTGAAAAACTTGCAGTATTGCTGATTGATTTTATAATTAACATGAATATTTAAATAATTATATTAGGCTTTTCAACTATAGCAGCAACTTCTTTCACAACATTGAATCAGTACAATGTTAATTTGTGAACAGGAGTATCATATAACTTGCCTAAATTAAAAGTTCAACCAATCCTACAATATTTGTACATTAACTCAATACATGTTTGTCACGATCAAAATGACTAGATTGAACATGATAAAACTCTTTTAAACAGTTGTATTCCTTAATCAACCTTGAATCTAATTCAAACAAATTTTGATTTTTCTAGCTTCTACTTAGTTAAGAAACTGTTTATCAAAGGAAAATATAACTAGAAAATAAACGAGTTTAAATGGATAAATTTATTCAATTTTTTATACTTAGCTACCTTTATCATGTTTATCCATTATGTAAAAGCAGAGGTTGTGCAATCCTGGTCTAACTTCCTTTTCACACTTTTTGCATTTTTTTAAATGCCCTGAGGTGTTTAAAAATTCTAAAATGGACTTGGGCCTTCAAACTGTTACTACGTTTCATCCTAAGGTAATACTACCCTTGCAATCTTACAAATGTCTAGCACAAATACACTGGTTTCTAAAGAATGGAGTATGTTTAATCATGGAGAAATAATTATGTTTACATGTTGAAATGCCGTGCATATTTTTCTTTTGAAGATATTCTTTACTCTAAAGATTCCATAAAGTGTTTGTTTATTTGGGTCATTTGGCTCAAGAAGTCCTTCTTTTATTTTGATTAACCTTTTACTTTTTTCAAAACTTTTTAAAGGATATTGTTCACAAATTATAGTTACTGGTGAAAGTTTATTAACAAAGAAATAAGTTGTGTTTTATGCAATTTATCTATATATTTGTGAAAAAAAAGTGGTATTTAAGTATGCTATGAGAGTATAAAGTTTATCATGTTTTTTCCAGAAAACTATGTAACAGCTAAAAAAAAACAAGCGTTTTGAATAGCTTCATTATGATAGAGTTTGTTTAAATGCAAAAAAATGGAGTTTTATACAAAAGAAATCTGATCTTTAATTTTTAGGTTCGATTTGATGATGTGACAGTTGTTAATGGAATTGCCCTTAAAGGTGATAAAGGTGAACTTTCAACTAAACTACATCACCAAATTCTCTTTAAAATATTCTCTGAATGAAAGTGGTGGCTTTGTTGATTTTATGGGTGGCAAGGTAATTTTAATTTTTTTTAAATTTTTTTTCTTTTTTTTTTTGATTATTTTTTGAACTTAATTTCCAAATGAACAAATGCTTTTTAAGCTATAGTTATGTTTATGCATGTTACAAATATCATTTCCTAAATATCAATTTAAAGTGGTTTTGAAAAGAAATTTTGGGAGTTCTCTGTGAATAATTAGTTTCTGTCCATACCCCAATAAAGTACTTAAATTTTTTTACAAAATTTATTTAAACAGTCTAAAGTTTCCCCACAGAGGACAAAAAAAAAGTTTCTTTTTTACTGCTGTGTAACAATTAAAGTCAAATAACTTGAAAAATGTTTCTCATGGAATTATTGTAATTTTTAGAGAGGGTTTATTATGGGCTCTTTTCTTTTCTTTTTTTTTTTTTTTTTCAAACAGATTTTTTGTTAGCTTCTAAATGTAAAAACATTTAAAAAAAAGTCTGTTTAAGAGCTATATTTTGTTTGTACATAAGACAACTCTAAAGTTAAAAGAAATGAAAATGAAAACTAAAATCAAGTGCTTAAAAGTTGTGTTAAAAACAACTTTTGTTGGGCAAAAAAACAATGTATCTTGTCTTTTTTCCTCTGAGTGTACTTTGTTAATTCTACTCCTCAAACATTTTCATCTGCCAGTATGCATTTATATCCTAACACTAAAGAATACAGGCTTTTATTCAATATTGTGTTGTGTGAAGATGAACAATTACTTAATTTAATGTCTATGATGTATCTATGTAAGTTTTATAACAAAACAAATAGCAAGATTGTGTCCCTTTGTTGGAGCTGTAGAGCTAAGCTCAGCTTTAAGAAACTATTCAGTTTAAAGTATAGTGATAAAGTTTGTCGTCTCAGTAATTTCCTCCCTGATTTCTTCAATAATCTCAGCAATTCTGTCCATGTCCGAATGTATATTATCTTTTATCCATAAATGTATTGGTTAAAAGATTATATACATTCCCACTGCCACCTTACAGTCTTGGTATGACATTGGTAAAATAATAGTTTTGTACTATTGCACTACTCTTCAGATTTGATGGCTAAAGTTCAAGTGAATGAACAACTTCTGGATTGTGAAATTTAAATCTATCAAAAGGCAATAGTACCATCAAAATAAGTTAGTGGTAATCCACGGTCTTTGTCCATAGCAAAGACTATATATGCAGATGAAGATAATCATCTAATCCAAATCTAGACAAAAGTTCTTCTGTGGCTTCTTGTTGGTGTTCTCCTTGCTGTAGAAATTCCAAGCAATTCAGTTTTTCCTTCAATCCTTGAAAGTACAAATAGAAGGAAAATAGTTTTGAAAAGGTAGATCATCTTTTCAAAACTATTTTCCTTCTATTTATTCTTTCACAATATCATAAAAAAAAAATCATTATGTAAGAGTTTGAAAACATGGTAACATTTCTTATATGATCCTTTATTTCATTATTTCTATGAAAGCTCTGTAAGCTCTGTAATATAAGGAGTTTGAGCACATGATTTCAGACAAACTAGCACCAGAATTAACAAAAATACTGCTCACAATTGCTGCATGTTGATTTGATGTTAAACCCTCTCCAACTGCTGTATGAGCAGTACAATCCAAGATATCTATAAGTAGGAGCACAGAATTTATTATCATCAGTTAAGCATACTGTAAATAAAAGATTTTGAAATAAAATAAATCTTTCATCCAAGGATTTTAGGACTGTCTCAATAAAATGGTTGTAAAAGTCCATTTCAAGCATCATCTATTTATTTATGAAAATCTTATTAGTTAAATCACCTCCATTTTTTTCTCAGTTGTTAACAAGGAAAATATATTTTTACCAAGCATTTGATTTTTTTTTTATGAAAAATTACCTTTTGGTAATATGGCATGATAATATGGAATGAAGTTAATATACCATGAAGGAGTTGCTGGGAGGTCAGTAAAGGATATTACTAGCATATATACTAAAATTTTGAGAGATCTGAAATTGGGACAATATAAAAACCTTTTTATGTGGGCTGATAATTGTTCTGCCCAAACAAAAGTTGGTGCTTTACATAATGTTCTGCTATGAAGTAAACAAAATAGATGGAGTAGAAAGTGTTATGTTAAAATAGGATGGAAAATAATAACCAAAAAATAAAATAGGATATTTTTTTGAGTTTTCTTTTATTTGTCTTGTGTAATAACAAAGCCTCATGTATTTACATACAAAAGAAAAACCTGTGGGCAAGCAACCTAAAATATTATTGTTCTGTTTTAAAAATGAATTTTTGTTTCTAGCGTTTTTCATTGAGTCTTTTCTTTATATGGATTTGCTAAAACTCAGTTAGACAAAAGTTGCTAATACATTTTTAAATCACATATTGGCTGTAGAGAAATGTTCTTCCTGTTAAATTATAAAATTCCTTGTCAATTTTTTTTTGAAGTCACTTAGAATTGAGTGTATATCATAGTGTTTATATGAGAGTAATTATTTTATCAGTGACTAGGGTTATTTTATCCAGTCTACAACTTACACAGCTTTTACATTTGTTATAATTATATTTAGATCTACATTTTCATTTCAAAGAGAACAAAAATCTTTTATTCAGACCTTTATTGTTTTTTTTCCTTGTCCCCAGCTGATCTCTAAGGATAGCTATGCCTTCTTTATTTTTTTGGTTTCTTATCTTTTGTTTGCTACTTTTTTCAATCATATCCTATGACTGACTATTTTGGTGTGGATAAACCACTTTTATTTGGACATTCTACAATAACACTAAATTTAACATTTTAAACATTTTTAGCACTGAAGAATTTCTTATGTGGTGACAAATTTATTATTGGAAAGTTTTGAGTTTAACTTTCCCACCAGAAAAAGATCATCAGTTCTTTCTATTTATTTTCTGGTGCCATTTTATTTATTTAATTTTTTTAAAATTTTTAATTAATCTGAAACAAAGATGTTACTTAAAATGTTAGTGTTAAAGAAAAGAGATCAATTTAATATGTAATTCAATGTAAGTTTACAAAATTATTATTGTGTATTGTGTTGAATACATTATGATAAACTTATCTAGAGCCTTTGATCCTCTTTTCTTTAAATAGTTGTAATAAAGTTTTTACTATATCAAGTCATGAACATGTAAATCTTGATAATAAAGATTTGATCAAATTCTTAAAATAAAGTAAATAAAATAAGATATAATTGGATGCACAAAAGTATATAATTGGATGCAAAAAATTATTCAATGTTTCAAAAGCAAAACAGTCAAATAAAATTATTGGCTTATTGATAACAGCTATTTGCACAGTTTTTTGATGATTAATAATAAGTAATCAACATTTTAGTTAAAAGATCTTATTACATAATTTCACATGACAAAGGAGGCAATAAATCTAATAATATTATCAATGTTATAGATTTAATCAAAAGCATTTATACAATTTTCAAAAGTATAATTTTTTTTTAATAATTCTGTTTGTGGATAAAGTGGGAAACATCTTTACAGATGGGATGTGTTGTACTCAGACATCACTCAATAGAAAAAATTTTTGTATAATTTTAAAAATAGTTGTTTTCACATTGAAGGTTATGTTGACTTAAAGTTAATATCTAAGCAAGTAGCAGGTGTTGTAGTAATTAGAATGTATGAATATTGTTTTGAAAACTAAATCTACATAGCTTTGAAAGTTACTTTTTAGTTAATTTTATTAATAACAGAATCTATTTTAAAATAAAATTAAATTTTCAGCTTCATCAATTTGACATTTATAGGCCTTGAATTACCTATAAATTTTTTTATTTTGGTGCTGATAATTCTATCTCTTATAATCAAGCACTTTTTTCCTTTTCAAACTTTTCATGTGAATTTAATGTAAAGAGATGCCAGATTTTGAAGATGCAATGCCAGACTTTTAAAAACAGAATAGTAAAAGCACTAAAAATGTTGATACTGTGCTGAAGCAGGTTGTACCACTCAATGTATCAATTTCCACATCACATAATCCATTATCCTTAATACCATTTATAAAATTAACATTGTTTAGGAAGCTTTTTTTGTGTAAGACTTTAGGGTATCATTGTATTTTATCAAACTTCTCAAAAAATGTTTTTCAGGTTGCTTTGTCTTGTAAGACACACACCATCAACAACTTTTAACACCATTAAAGCTCCCATTTTTAAGTGGAGCTCCATTTAAAAACAATTCTACCATGAAATATGTAATAATAATTTAGAAATGAATAAACTAAATGTTTCTCCACTTACATCAAAAATTTAAAGTCCAAAACATGTTTGAGTTTCCTAAAAATAAGTCAAAGTGTTTTTAATTAAATATAATAATTTAAGTGCAACTTCATGACTAAAATGTTTTTGGTGAAGCGTTTGTAAAATATCTAATTGGTGAAAAGCCTATGAGCGGCACTTTTTATTTGAGCATTCATCAATTCCGCTAATCCAAGAAATATTTGGTGAGTTTTTATCTAATCCAAGGAATATTTAGTGAGTTGCACAAAACTTTTCTTAGTGATAGATAGAAGCAAGGTTTGACAGTGCAAGACAAGGTAATGGTGCAAGATTAGAAACAGGCTGCAAAATTTTAAGAACTTGCAAAATAAGTCAGTTTCAGGTGTGACTAGCTCGTCTATAAACGGTCAAAAATTCTTTAGAAGGGTGAAATATTTTACAGCAAAATCACCACAGAAGAGCATCTCTGTCCTAATAACCTAATCTAACCTAATTGTCATTACCTCAATCATGTCAAGAATACTGTGTGCAGAGTGTAAACCTTGCGAGTGACTAAATAGTTCAGAATCCTGAACTTTGCAATTGAGCATTCACTGATCTCATTGACTAGACTTTAGTAGAGATCTCATCATAGTTGATGATATAGAAAAAAAAATTAAGTAATTAATTTATTTTTAGCTCATTTTTTTAATATGCCAAACTGCATGTAAAGGTCTTTTTTTCCAGGGTATCAATTTCAATCTTATTCCATGTAGCATTTTTCCAAAGACGAGATATTAATTTTGAACATTTTGCATGAGTGGTTTGATCGATACGATCCCTTAACAACTTGATTGGATTTAAATCTGGCAATTGAAACAGCTATTCCAATATTCTCTTCACAGCTTCACAGAGTGTTTAGGCTTGTTACTTTCCTAAATTAAATATCTATGTGGATTATAACCTTTCCCTGGTTGTAGTGCATTCAACTCTAAAATATTCCTTGTTGTTGATAGACATTTCAGTTTTCACTTTTTGTCCTTTAATCTAATCAACAGAGTAACTTCATTTACTGTTTTCTACATAATGTATTGAGTATAAAGAATATTTATCTTTAACAAAATTGATGAATAACTCAATATTTTTAGGCTTACGCTCTTTGATGGAAGTACAAATAAAAACTTAATTGATAATTCGTTTTAAACTCATTTGTTTAATAAAAAATAATTTATTTTTGTTTTTAAGATATTTGATGGAGTTAGCAAAAACACTGATGTTGCATATGTGTGGTTTTCGTATTCTTTTGCTGCACTGCGTATAAGAGTTTTTGCTAATGGTCTCGGCACCAATAAACATATGTGTTTACGTATTGAGTTGTTCGGATGTTTAAATTGTAAGACTTCTTACTATCTTATTTTTTTTCTTTAAACTCTAATTTTTGTTACATATTTTATTGTGTATAGATACTTTAGAAGAAATGGGAATGGAAAGTGAAATTATTGCTGATTCTCAAATTATTGTAAGTAATGGTATGGCTGCTTCATCTGCACGCATGAATACAAAGTCAGAGGGGCTATATTCCTCAGGAAATTTGAATGTGACAGTTGATCTGAAAAATGTAATGATGGTTGATGCTGTTGCAATAAAAGGATCAAGTAATTATCTACTAGGAAAATATTTTGTGAAAAGTTATTGGGTGCATCTTGGAAACAATACCAATAATCAAGAATTGATTGATGTAAGTATATGGTCACTAATTAGATTAACAAAAAATTTTCTCCATGAAGTTTTTGTTAAATATTTTATCATTAACTTAGTTCCTGATTGTTATTGATTTTTTGAAACAAAGTTTTCTAAGCACCAAAAATTTTTTGTTGTTTCGTTGGATTTTAGTTAAATATGAACATTTCATTATAAATGAATTACTTAGTTTTGTTTAATTTTCTACCCCTATACCTAACTATGTGTTAAATTTGAAAATATTACTGAATAAAAAACTGACTTTGCTTATTGAGATGAGTTTTAATTATTCTAAAACAAGAGTCAGTATATTTTTGATGAATATCAACTATTTTTATATGATTCAAAATAAGACAAGTGTTTAGGGACTGTTTTTAAAACTACTAATTTCATGATAATTTAAAAATCATTTTAAGTGTCCATTTTGTTGAACTTTAGTTAAATATATGAAGTAACATTTCATTACAAATGAATTACTTAATTTCATTTTCTTTTTAACCCCTATACTAATCTGATTGAAAACAAGTCAAGTGTGAATCAGGCAGTTGTTTTGTTTTCATTCTTTCTATTACAGGAATACAACTAACACTTATTTTTCTGATATTTATAGCTTTTTTTTCTTCACTTCATTAACCAAAAACTGGCATTCTGGTAGTTTACAAACTTAAAAAAGTTTTGTTCATTTTTAAAAATTTCCACCAATTACCTAGCCAAATACTGGCATTCTGGGAGTTTAAAAACTTTGCCTTTTCTATACAGCAATTTGTCAGCCCTCAAAGTCTTTAAAATGAGAAGTTGTTGCTATTTTGAAGTTGTATACAATTTACAACTTTAAAACTAACATATTTGAGGGCCATTGATTCCAACCAGCCCTTGAATAGAACAGAATGACTGTTTTCATCAATATGGGGTAGGTTTTTTAGTCATTCCATTTATTATCTTAGGCCCTCCTGACCTATACCCATAGTAATCTAGAAAACATTTAAGCAAGAAAACATATATTTATTGAAGAGTTTATATTCCAAAGATTAATATTTATAATGTGTAATATTGTGTAAGTATCATTTCATCTAATCTAACAAGTTTCAAATGTCAGAATTTGTTTAATATACAAAACACTTTTCAAAGATTTTTTCATTTCGATACAAACACAGTATCAAAATTTCAGTTATACTCTCTGAATAAATTTAGGTGTTTTATTTTGTTTCATTATTATTACTATATTTTCTTTATAAAAAAAAGTCTATTGAAATAAATCAATATTATTAGGTACATGTATAACTGTAACCTTTTTACCTTTATCCTTATCAACAGGCTAACAAAAGTTGTACTTTTTACTTTTGGTCTGCTCTATGCAGAAAGTTGTTCAGCAAACAATGTTTTAAGTATCTAAACTATTGCAATCTCTTAATATGTAATTTGTAGTTTGTAAAACCTGACAATAAAAGTTAATCTTAAAAACAATATGTAGATTTGTTAAATAGTTGGCAGTTTACTTGTTAACAAGTTCATGGTTTGCAATTTGCAATTTACCTATTTAGCTATTCCATGCTTGTCTCAAAGAAAATGAAAAATTTAAACCAAACCAATATACAGCATACTATATATCAATAGAAAGGTTTATTACTCCTATTTCATAAAATAAAAAGTTTTATATAGTCATTGATAATATATTTTTATGCTGAAACATGGTAATGAAGGTATACATTTTTCTTATATTTTAGTATAACTGTCGAAGTTCAATATGACCTGTAAAAAATAAAAGTATTGTGATGAGCACTATAATCAGCTTTTTGGTTGTACTAATCAATGATATTTAGGATACAAAAATGTTTATTGTCACAAGAATGCAGAAAATCAAAAAATTTACTGAATTAATGTTATAATCAAGTCCATGCTGTGACAAAAATGATACAAATAGTTCTATTTCTAAGCAACTAGCAAAACTTAAGAATCTAAGTTTCCAGAGCAATAAGAACTTCATTGACAGGCTTTAAAAAAAATATTGTGTAAACAAAATAACGTAAGATTGATTTGTCTACCAGTACATTCATCGCACATATTGCAACCATTAGATGTTGGTGTTTACTGTCACGTAAAGAAAGTATGAAAACAGTTATAATGGATTATTATCAGTCTACAAAATACAAAAATTTAGATCAAGAGAACTTTGCACCACAATTTAAAAAATTGTATGAAAATGATGATTGTTTTACAAAATTGCATGCAGTATCTGGGTTTAAAAAAAGTGGTTTCTTTCCATTAAACAAGGATGAAATTGATCAAAGCATGTAAAAAATATCAGAACCTTTTAACAGATGTACTATATCTCAATTAACACAAAAAACAACACATCAATCAACCCAATTAACACAAATAACAATTAATTCAATTAACACCTACAACTCCAATTCAAATGAACTACCACAACTATCTTAACCTTGTCTCAACCAATTTAGAGTGTGTGATGAGACCTTTTTTTCAAAGTCAATTGTGGTTCACATGTAAACAGTGGTTCACATGTAAATCATTGTCAACAGTGGTTCACATGTAAAAAAATTAATGTTAGAAAAATTAAAGGTGAGTGCCTTAATTAAGATGTTGTGATTGAATGTTTGAAGGGAATAGAAACAGAAAGAGCAACTAAAGGACAAAAATGTAAATTGAATTTCAACAATTATGATAAAAATGATGATGCTGATGGCAGTGATCTAATTGTTATGGAAACAAAAAATAATAATGAAAGAAAATGTAAAAAGTGCAAAAGAGCATTTCATGGTAATATGCTTGTATGTAAAAACAGCGCATGTAATGCTTGGCTTTGCAGATACTTGTCTTCCAAAAAGATATAAGATTGAAACTGATTTTTTTTGTACATATAAATGTCAAAATAATAATTGAATTGTAGTTATTTTGTTTAATTTGTATGATTTTTCATTGTATTTAATGGTGTCCGGTGCAGTACCTGTTATGAGTTTATTAAATACCAAAAATTAGCTATTTATATCTATTTATTATCAAAATGTTGAGGTCTTGAGACAAAAAACAAGTCAATTGTTTTGCTGAGACAAGTATGGAATTTCTCTATTTAAATATAATTTTTAAAATTTACTTCTATACTAATACTAGTATGAGATAGACCCTATTTTGTGGTCTGTTTCTTTTTTAATCATTTTTGCATTTTAAAAATCCTTTTTAGAAATGAAATGGAGCATGGTTAAGAACAAAAAATTATTTGATAACTTTGCACTGTGAACTACCATTTCAATGATTGATCAATGATTGTCTTTATTTGCTTTGTTACTGTTAGAAATTTTTGGCTGTTATAAATGAAATCTAAAATCCAAAGTTACATCCTAATAACTTGGTTACAACAAAATCTGCATAGTTACAAACCTGATTACAAACTTACCTCATCACTTTATATATTGCATTTCTATCAAGAATTACTCTCATCTAAGGCAAAACATTGATAATCACAATGATTGTTCATTTGAAGTGTTCTTTACATTACCAATGTAATTATGCTAGTACCAAGTTCACTAGTTTATTACATTTTAATTAATTCAGTTGCACAAAGTTTATGATTTCCGTTCTTTCAAAGTTTATGATTTCGAATCATGTTCTTTACAGTTTTCTTAGCAATTGTGTTGAGTATTGTTTCAATTCTTTTTTCCCCCAACCTGAATATATTTAACATGGTTTCATATAGGTTATGATATATTCAATATATATACCATGTTGAATATAGTCAACATGGTTTAATATATTCAGCATGGTTTCATAAAAATCAAACCAAAATTTACCAATAATCAAACCAAAAAAACCCTTAAAACATTTTTGAAGTGTTTGTAAGTGACTCTACCCCCTATATATGTACAAAAATTTACAATTTTTCTATTTTTTGATTGCTGAGACCATACCTAGGAGTGCTTATAAAAAAAAAAGGTATATATTTTTGAAAATATATATCAAAGGAAACCATATGTTATGGTTTTTTTTTTTTTATTTTTTTAATTTTTTGACTTTGATGTTTTATGCCCCACTCTAATTTTTAGCCTTTGCTTAGGATGGTAAGGCACTGGTAGGTTTAATAATTGTTAAAAAATCATATGCTCTTTGCTAAAAGTCATCTTGTGTCTCTCTATTTACAAATAACTGCATTTCTTTTTTTGCTGACAGCATCTCACATCAAAATGATATCCTTGGCAAGTTTGCTTTTTTTACAACCTTATTGAGCTCATCTGAAAGTTTCTTTAAGAGGAGGAAGTATAGGTTCAGATTAATGGCTGATATTATTTTAACTTCATTATTAAACAAGAAAAAGATTCCCCTTCAGGTAAAATTATGTCTATCAATTTCCATACCAAAACTACTAGAACATAACTTACCTCAGTAATATTAAATTCATTATGTTAGTGTCTATGAGTAGCTTCAAGATCAAGCAATTCTTTGTTGTCAGAAATACTCATTCTCACATGATTTTTCCTCTAAAAATTCATGTTTTTTTTTCTAATTGTTTATCTTTGTTAAAGCACTAATTTATTTGTTTTTTGTATATCCTGCTTTTGATGTAGCACTTTAATGAAACTGTAATCTATGACCATATTGTGCAGTGTTGGCTTTTGAAACTTGTAGTTAAAAAAACTGCATGTAAATGATTGTGCTTTATATCATTGAACAAAGTTGTGATTAGCATCATTGTGAACAGATGAGACCACAAGGTTTTATGTTGTTTCACTTAATCCAAACCTTTATTATTACTTGAGTATTAAAGTATATAGTTCATGAAAAATATTTTTAAAATTTGGTTTGCTTACTAAGGTTTAAAAATTCAATTTATTAATTTTTATAAATATTCATCATGTATAACCAAACTAGACTCTTCTTCCATTAAAATCTTTTGTTGGTTTCTAAACTATTTAAGATTCTATTGTAATTATTTCTATTAGCAACCTTCTCATTATGATTTGAAAAAATATGTTAGGAGGAAATTGATTTTTTTTTTTTTCACATTAGGCTCTCTTCACTTTTTACATAACCTTATGGCAGATTATAAAAACATACATCCCTAAAATGAAAGTTGTTTTAATCACTTAGAGTTCTTGAAACATTGCATATTAAGCAATGTTTCAAGAACTCTAAGTGATAAGAACAACTTGTAATTTTTTTAAAAAAATTGGTGGCTATGAGAATAGCCGTTTTAGCAGTATTATAGTCACTGTCCTGGACTTTTTGACATCTTTTTGTTTCTAGGGCTGTATGTCAAATTTAATGCTAAATCAAATTCTTCTTCCATTAAAACTAACTACATTCAACTTAGGGATTAAAGCAATAAGACAAAAAATTTTAATGTTTTTATGTACATTGTACAAAATAGATAAAAATAAATTCTAATTCATTTATTAGTCAACTTTAAACTAGCTGTACTATTTACAAACTATATTGTATAACTACTAATGGTTACCATTATGTAGCTACAATATGCAATCCATATAGCATTTGTATGTGTAGCCATTACAAATTCTACCATTACACTTTAATCATGGTGGAAGATCTCTCTCTTTCTCTTTACATATAATATATCTATACAAAATATAAAAATATTCTAAAAGAACACTTTTGAAATTAATATTTGTAAAGTACTTTTTCTATATAATAAAGATGTGATATAGGTTCCTCAAAATCATTCAATTTGCCAAAAATGTTAGGTTTTATAACAGTCCTATTCCCTAATCTGGCTGTAGAGTTTATGGTTTTTTATTAACTATTTGGTTTTATTAATAGAAAGTTCCAATATGACTTGAAGTTCCTTTATTACCTGTAAGGATACTTGTTTTTTTTTTATCTTTGATTTACCTTGTTAGCAGGACAATAAACAGTTACAGCCAACAGGTTTCCACCAGTTGATGAAGAAAAATTTACCCCTTTTGAAATGTACTCAGGTTTCAAGTTATTTTTTAATATCCTTAAGCAACCTTTTCAGCTTGATTGCTTCCCAAACATATGATAAAAAAGATCAAATTTGTTACAGAAATTGAAGAAGAACAGTTGTGGGCATGCCATAGTGCAAATATTGAGCAGCTTCTCCACAGAGCTTTTAGTTATCTGGTAAAGAAGATATGACTGGTTTGGTTTCACTAATTTGGAGTATTGAAATAGTATTCCTAGTCAGCATTATATTTATATATATAAAACTTCATAAGAACATTCTATTGTTAAGTTTAAGACCTGGAACTTGGTCCAAAAACTTCACAGCAGCAGCAGCAGCAAAGAGCATTTCATTCAAGAACAGCAGTTGATAAGCTAATGACATCCACTTATTGAACTCAGGGTGAATTAAATCCAAAAAATAACTAAGGGTCTTAATAAATAAGGGTCTTGTTTTAAATGACATGATTAAATAAAAATATTGAGAAAAGTGTAAATTAAAATGCAATCTATAGAAAAAACTAATTTTTTTAAAGCTTTTTTTAAAAATTGTTTTTACAATTCTCAGTAACTTTTTCAAGAGTTAATTCAAGGCTTTTAATCATCATTTTTGACTTGTTGACCGGTGATTTTGAATTAAAAAATATTTTTAATAATCAATATAAACAAATACTTAACTAATAATAAAAGTTTTGAGTGAGTGACACATTATAAAACCTGGCAGTCTCTCTGATTCACAGTGGCATATAACATTGAACTAATTTCTATCAAATGCTGTTAAGTAGGAAATGATTTTTTCTCTTGCTCTAGTATCAAAAAATATTTATATTTTGATTTTTTTTGTTGGTGGTTCATCTGGTCTGTTTACCAAACTATTACCTGGTGTCAGGTTAATTTTATAAGCAGAAAGTAAGTGCAAGTGGAGTCCTTTCGTTTAGTTGCCTTTAATATTTAAAATCCTTTTACAGTTTGTATACCTACACAGTGCTGTCTGTCTTTTTCTTCTCATAAAAAATTTTTCCAAACAGCATTTTTTTTATTTTCATAGTTCATGTAAGGAGTCATGATACTCACAGAAAGTTTGCTGTTTAAAAAAAAAAAATTACTGTTGACAATAAAAATTGAAAGAGCTTAGTATGATATTCAGTTGGATAAATGTTTCAATTCAAATTGTTCCAATATCAACTGAAGAAGTTTCAGTTTTAAAGTGTTCAACCAAATAAGATTATATTATAGAAATTGATATTGAAAAGGAAAATGTGAACTTTTTTTCTTTATAACCTTAAAAAAAGTCTAATATCAGGAATAACCACTCAATCTTGCAATTGGGATTGTAAAAAACTACAGGATCCCAGAGTTCATAACCTCATTCTAAATAATTAGATTTCATTTTACAGAGCAGGAAATATACTGTTTTCTCTTTACACTGGTTTCTCTTTGTAAAATGGATATTAACAAAATAAGAAGGAATTCAAAGTTATCATCAGAAAAGAAGTGAAAAATTGCACCTTAGCTAATACAAAACTGTACAACTTGTAACAGATAAGTAAATATTTACTGCAAGTTCAGGTTTATAGAAAATGTCTAAAGACTAGTGTAAATCTTAGCTCTACCAGATTATACGCTCTTTAGTAATTTTTTTACTGAAATTGTTTCATAAGTGAATAAAAATTCTATATGAATCTTAAAGAGGAAAAAGTCTATAGAAACTGTATAGGATTTCTAAAGATCTTTTTGTCCTGGATCAGGTATGTTAACAATTTTGTTTCAGCTTAGATTTATGAGAAAACATCCTTTTGTTATTGAAAAAATCTCTTTTAATTACAGCTCAGAGTTTTAGTATTCATTTCAGGAACATCCTGGCAATGTAAAAGACGGTCTTTCACCTGTGTTGTCTTTTTTGAATACTACTCAAATTGGAAGTGTTATCAAGATTCAAAGCAAGGTAGTATCTAAATATAAAAACTATATGATGCTTAAAGTTTATGGAAAACATTCGAGTAAGAACTTTCAGTTAGTTTTGTGTAAATTCAAACATGGTAGTCAAGGAACTGTTAAGACTGATTATTTTTATCAGCAGCTTCATTTTAAAGCTATTCTTTTAACTATTGGGTTTAAAGAAAAAAGATTATTTTTAGTTTTGATAAACAACCACCTTATAAATAATGGTGTACAGTGTTTAGCATTCTTTAAAAATGGTTATTACACTTAACTACAAAATCAGCTATTGAAATAAATGAATCTCCATTTATCTTAATTATTTTATATGGAGTTTTTTTATATTTATTTTAGTATGTATATTTATTTTATAAGATTATATTTATTTTAGTATGTAATGATGTGCTGCCTTTGGATAATGTTGAAATGTCATCAAAGGTAAATTTTACAGTAATGGATGCCTATATTGATAGCCCATTTACTTGGTGTGCCAGGTCTGAAGATAGAAAGCCATTTATAATGATTGAGTTGCAGCAAGTTTATTTAGTATCAGGTATCAATGTGCAAGGAGATTCCAATAAAGATGCATGGGTTACAAGTTTTGAGCTGTCCTTTGGTATTCTAAAAAATAAAATGTATCCTACAAATGAGGTTTGTAGAATTGTATTTGCAAAACATTTTCTAAAGAATTATTGTAATAATATTATAAATTAATGTAATAATATTGTAAAATAATGTTTAGACTGTATATAAACAAGCTTCAATAATAGTTATAGCATTTATAAATGTGCAAAAATATATCCTCCATTCCTAACCAAGTTTGAAATATCATCAAGTTCACCATACATTTTTCTTATTTTTAAAATATGTATAATTTAAACATACACTTCAGCAGTTTTATAAAATTATTCAGACAAGTCTTTTAAACATTTTTATCATTTCTTACTCTAGCTTCACTGGTTTGATCCATTATATAAGGGATTTTTTCTTTCTCAAGAGCATTTACTTTTTGCAGTCTTGTAAGAGAAATTCTTTTAAAAACTTTTCAAAAACATTAATTATTTGTATTATTTGTTCCTTTAGATTGTTGTTTAAATTTTAGGTTTATAAAGGAAGCATTGGTCGTATATTTCCTTATTCTTTAAACTGGTTTTCAAGATTGATGCTAGCAAAATATATCAGAGTAACTCCTAGAGATTGGGAAAATGAATGCTGCATGCGTGTTCATGTAAGAGGCTGTTTGAAAGGTAGGTTGGATTATTTTTAGAAGATAAATGGCAAAAAAAAAAAAGTAGCTGCAGAACAAAATCAATCAGAATGAAAGTTCTGTTTTCATGTTTTTTTAAAGGATTTAAGTTTATACTGATAATTACACTTCTTAAATTTCTTTTTTTCTTTCTTTTTTCGCCTTTCTTCTTCTTGAATTTATTAAAAATCTAATATTACTCATTGAATTGTTAAAACAGAAAGCAAACAGAAAATGTTTTAAAAAAGTATTTATGTATTTATGTTATGTTTTAAAAGTGTATTCTGTTTTAAAAGTGTATTTCAGTTTTGTGTTCAAAAAGTTTTTTGTTCTCTTTAAAATTTTTTTAACAAATTTTACTGAAATTAAATTTGGCTAAAACTCTTTAGAATTATCTAAGAGACAAATAAAACATTTAACAATATTTAACAACGGTTTTTTTTAAAAGGTTTTTGTATAAAAAAAAATGCTAATATTACAATTTTTGCATATAGTTTTCTTAAAGACTAATGGAAATATTTAACAATAATAAAGATTTTTTTAAAAAAGATTTTGCATTAAAAAATAGTTAATTAGCAATCAGTAATTATTTGTGGTTGATAAAACCAAAAACATTATTTGAAAAAAGTAATACTTTTTGTTATTTATGACTTTTTTAAAAATAGCTTAAACTAGACAAAATTTCTATGGTGATCTATAAAAATTCTATATGAATCTTAAAAATAATTAAAAGGAAAGGGGAAAAAAAAAAATTCTATAAGACTCCTAAAGTACTTTTTGACCCAGGTATTTTATTTAAAAATTTTCCTCAAAATTAGGCCTGCAAATCAAATGTCAGGGCAACCTTTCCATATTTAACTGAATGCATATCATATTTCTTAATGGTTACATAATTCTATAAAAAAGCTGGCCAAGTAAAAAAAGTTGTCATAATATTGATATTAAATAGTATGCTGCTTTAGTTTTTAACATTTTGTTTCTAAGCTTTAATATTTTTATTGTAGCTTTGGATGCACCTAGTGAATTGCTTATTAAAGAAGATGTTAATGGAAAGTTACTGCTAGAGTGGAAAAAACCAGAGTTTGCTCCAATTTCAGTTCAAAAATATGTTGTAAGTTTTTCATCAAAATGTTTTAAATGTAATAAAAGTTTTTCTTTTATTAATAAATTAATACAAACTTAATGTCCTTTGATTTGTTGTTTTTTTTTATTTTATCAGATCAGTGTGCAATCAATCAAGCCATACAACAACTCTTTTTTTTTCTCTAACTCATATGAGACAAGCTCAGATATAAGCTGGAGGATTTCAGTTGACTTTCATGCAGCATTGTTTAACATCTTTATAGATGCCTTTTATGACAAAGATTATTGTGCAAGAAGAAGGTTACAATATTATTCTAAACCAACCTGTAAGTTTCTCTTTAGCAGACTTTTTTAAACTTGTTAGGTAGTAAACAAATTTTCTTATTATTTTCTTTTTACAAAGAGTTTTTTTTGTAGCACCTCCAGCACCTATTTATGAGGTATTTTATTCATTCAACGGCTACACTGAAGTATTTGAGTGTCAGTTTTTTAGTGTATCTGATGTTAATGGTCCTGTCAGGTTTGTTCACTTTTTATTTCCGTTTATATAAGTTTTGAGTATAATTACATGATTTCTCTTATGAAGTTTTGTAATTTCAGTTTTTATGAGATCATTATCTCAGAGAAAGAAGTATCTTCACTGGAAATGAAAACATTAACTTTAAGAGATCAAATCACTGCTAAATCATTAAACCTTTCATATTTTTTGGCATCATCGTTTTCTTCAAAAAACTTTGTTACCAGGTCTTTAAAGTTTTATGAAGGTTTAGAAACAGTGGATGGTTTAAATGTCAGTTTGCCTACAATTGCAAGTTTGTTTCTGTATATCAGAGCTGTTATCAAACCTTCGGTTAGTTTTTTGTGCTCATATGGTTTTCTTAGTCCTGTTTTCTATTGTCATTTAGATGAAAAACTGATAGATCTCTTTGTTGTTTCTTTAGGAAGAAAACTATAGAAACATGACTTACTATGGTAATGCCATGAAATGGAATATAGGTAATGGAAGTATTTTTGCTAAATGACTCATTTGTTTTTTTAAAGCACAATCAAGCTTTACTCTTTATTTATTTCCTAACTTTATATAAAAGTTTTTTTTTTTTACAATGGGATAAAAGTGTTGGACATGTGATTGAGTTAGTGAAAGGTCCTCCAAACACATTGCAAACTTTGTGAGGTTTGTTAAAAGATTGGAACCGTCATAAGTTATTTACTAAAAAAGTTTTGGTTGTAATTTTTTTCAGGACTTATGAAGTGATTGTGATGAAAATAAATACAAGTTCATATGTTAAAAATGCTACTTCTACTTATACACAGTTTAAAGTTTATGAGACTGCAGGTTATAACGAACCCTACATCACTGCTTCATTTAATACTTCAATGTATGAAAAGTACAAACATTTCGTTTTAGGTAAATCTTAATGTCAAGTTGGTGCACTAACTTTTTTGACAGTTGTAAATTTGTTAAAGAAAAAATGAAATCTTTTTAGGTAATAATGATGTCTTTACTGTTGAGGGATACAGTTGGGATGAAAGTCACAAAAATGAGAAAAGTATCAAGTCTTGTTTCAATGGTGAATTAAGTGCTGTCAAACTTAAACCTTGTTCCAAAGAATTCGTCTAGATAATGTAAGTTTATTTTTAAAGGATTTTGTTTGTATTTTTTTAAATATTCCAAAAAATCTGTATAATATTTTTTTGCCTTTTGGCAGGTTGAATCAATTCCCTTCAATCCTTATGTTTTTAAAAATTTTCTTTTTTTTTCCTTGCTTTTTTTTTTTCAGTTTGTGTTTCTCTTCTTTACTCTCTTCGTTCTCTTAGAGTATTTTTATTTGTTATCAGAAAATTTAAAAGATATTTACAAATATATTTACAAAGATATTTACTGCCAACAATATAACAATGAATAGCAGTGTTTGATATAAGTTAGGCTTCTTTTGATGTTTTCATGTAGTAAATTAGGTATAGATTTATTTTGTTGCAATAAAAATTGTTTTCTTTAGTAAATATCCTTGTTAACTTATAATGTTCATTAGGTTTTCATTATACAATTAAAGCAACTATGATCAGCAAATAACATTTCATCCTTTCACTTTACTATTACAACTGTTTTTTAGAAAATGGTAGTATCTATTTTCTGTAAGATTCTATTACCTTCAAATTTATACAATAAAAACAACATATATAAAATGTAAATTACTGTTAACTTTTTTCTGATAAAAATCTTATAGCCTTATCTTAAAGGTCATTTTTCACACATGATAAAAGATTAATTTTTGTGTAGTAAAAAAAGTAAATTCATTTTTTCTGTTGTTGTTCTTTAAAAAAATGCTTTTATTCCATTTAAAATTTACACAAATTGCACAGAATTTCTAGTGTTTAGGGTTAAGTAATCATGCATAAAATCATTATCTATCTTTCATGAAATTGAAACATTTGAAGATGAAACATAAAACAACTTTTAAACATGCTTTTTGTTTACATGTGTGTTTATTTTTAAAAAAAGATTTATCCATCATAATTTTTATTAAAAAAAGAAGATAAATTATACATCATATTGAGCTACCATAAGGTTTTCTTAGCTGAAAGACGTATCTTCAACAAAAATCTACCAGCATATGTAAAATATTTATGCATGTTTAATTCACCTAGATTAATCTTATGGCAATGAAATGAGAAAATAAATTAAGCAAGTTTCACCACTTTCGGAGTCATGAAATGTGAAATATTTTTTCCTTTGAAGTATGAATGTCACTCTTGAATCAAAAGACCCACTCAAGATGATGATATGAGCTAATAAAAGCATCAATGGGGCAAGTTATTTTTGCTATTTTTTTAGAGCTAATCAGTGTATCAAAATAAAATTTGTCAGAATTGCACTGTGATGGTATGATCCACTCTGTTGCTACTGTTCACATTCCCTCCAAAAATCTAAAGGTTTTTTATTGATTTCTAGATGAAGCTTTCTATATTCTTAGGTATATCAGTCATATAAATGTCCATATATCATAAGATTTTGTTACAGAATTAGAGATGTTTTTTGATTTTTTTTTTAAATCTAAAATTAAAGAAAAAAAATACTATTTTACTATAAAATAAATTTATCATAGAGTATTTATTATATACGTAAACATGTTATTACTAAATATGTATTTTTAACAAATGAAATTATTTAGTGTAACACAAATGGCAATAGTGAAAAATTCATTTAACTACTAGCTAATCATTTAACTATTAGTTAATCTGTTATAAGAAAATCGTACAGAACCTTGTTTTTTATTAAGAACCTTGTTTTTTATTTTTCTTCATGATAAATGAAGTTAAGAAAAAAAAAAGGCTTCAAAACTAGGTTTTAAAATTATATGACTTTTATGAAAGAAAGTTAATTTGAATATTTTTACCAGAGGAAGATAATTTATGCTATATACATTTAACCACAAAATTAACAGATTACTTATAAATTCCAAATTATTTTGAAAAATATTATGTATTTTCTGGATTTATCAATTACAAAGATGATAATGTTTATTGTTATGCCTTTTGTAGATTTTGTTCCTTTTCCCTTATTTAATTTTGAAATTATAGCAGCTTTTCATAAGTAGCATGTTTTGCTATAATTAAACCTCACTTCAAAAAGAAGAGTATGTATTAGTTTTAAATTGCTTTAACAGTAGAAAAGATAACTGTCATTTGAGCAACACATGCTGTGGAGGACCGATTTTCTGCACAAAGTCTCCAAACACAACTTGCTGAGGTTCATGGGACTGGTGTTAGTCAAGATACCATAAGAAGAAGACTTCATGTTTTAAATTTACGACCTCGGGCAGCAGCTACTGGTCCCAGATTATCTGTAGACCACCAAAGAAACAGACTGACTTTTGCAAGGAGGGATATAAATTGGGAAATACATGATTGGAGACAGGTCTTATTTACAGTTGAGTCAAGGCCTTGCCTTGTAAGCTCTGATCGCCACCCAAGAGTGTACAGAAGACCAAATAAAAGATATTTCATTTGTAACATTTGAGAAGCCACTTTATATGGAGGCGGCTCATTGGTGGTAGGGGGCAAAATATCTTTAACAGCTCACACAGAGCTTTTTATTGTTGATGGTAGATGTCTGACTTCTTAACAATACATAGCAGACACTTTATAACCTTTTGTGGTACCTTTTGCATTGTACATTGGAGATGGCTTCCTTCTTATGCCAGAAAATGCTAGACGACATACCCAATATGGCATCTTTGAGACATAATGTGATCAGTGTTATAAGCCAACATCCACTACCTAATACCCTAGATGACCTGCAACAAAGTTGTATCCCCCTGTGGGAAGATATCCCTCAAGAAACAATTAGATTTCTAATTGAAAATTGCCACAGCACTCTCAGGCTGTAATAACATCAATTGGTGGTAATACTAGCTATTGATAAGTCAAAAATGTTTTAATTTAAGCTGTATTAGTGTGCATAACAATAATAATTATTTTATTTTATTTTGATAGATGAACCATATTTTTGGTTTTAGTTTGTTTTTTTTACCGTCCTCAAAATCAATTTTATTATCATTGAAATAATTGTGTTCATGTGTTCTATTCCTAATATGTTTGTCAAATTATATGACAAACAACTAAGATAAATCTTAATGTGTAACTGGTGTGTTAATTTTGTGGTTAAGTGTATATGTAAAATGATGTGCTATTTTCATCGTCAAAATTTGAAGGCAACACATCATAGAAAAATGTACTTAAAATAACACTTAAAATACAGCTATTTTTATCATGTTAATCACATGGTAAATAATCATGTCCTATAAACAGTTCTCTAATTAAAACAAAATTTGAAATGGTTTTTTTTTTGAACATCACATTTTAACAAGTTTAAGTACATGAAACAGTTCAATATTTTTGTCCAAAAAAAGTCTTTTTAAAAGTTCATAAAAGTGACAAATCTGAAAAAATATACTTTATTGAGGTTTAACTGTTGAATAAGAGTTGCTGAAACTTCTCACATTTAAAAACCATAAAAAAGGCAATGCATATAATAACTTTGTTGTTGCAAAGCTAAAAGGCATTCATTTGCATTCAACATATTTTTTTGTCATGTTATTCTAGCTTATTAAATGCTTATTCTTCTATAGATAATATTGAAGACAATACTTTGAAGTATATAATAACTAAGTATAGTCTAATTAGCAACAAAAAATAAAGTGATTAAGAAACTGTGAGTAACTGATAATTACATTAAAATGTGAGTAACATTTTAAATAAGAAATTAATATAAGGAAACTTGTAATTAATGTCAAATTAATTGCTATGTTAGTTATTATATTAATTGTTATTAAAAATTGTCAAAATTAAAATTTCCTTTAAAAAAAAATCTGTATAAATAAAAAAATTGAATGATTTTTGATGATTTGATGAATGATTTCTTTTGATTTTAAGTTGAAATATATATATATATATATATATATATATATATATATATATATATATATATATATATATATATATATATATATATATATATATATATATATATTAGGGTGACTCAGATTGTAATAGAAAAAAAAAAGTTCACAAAAAGCATTCTCCTCAAGGTTGCCTGTGTTCCTTTATCACCTAGGATCATGTGTACCAAAAATTAGACTAAAAGAAGCAATTTTAGGGGTTGCCATGTTCTATAAGATGAATTAACCATTGGTAAAATTTTGTGATTCTCTCAAATTTTGCAAATTTATTTTTTTATTTTAGACTATATATATATATATATATATATATACAACAATATATTTTAAATAGAAATTAATATGGCAACCACTAGATCTTCTGCTGCGGTGTGACTTGTTAGTAAACCTACACAAACTCTGTCGACTGCCAGACTTCCTTCAAGAGGGGATGTCCTTCAGAGGTTGTTCTTCCATTATATAGAAGAGAAACAAGAAGTGAAAAAAAGTATTTGGGCAACAATTGAAGCAGTTCTTGTTATATGGGAGAGAGGAAGAATTCCAACTCAAAGAATTGACAATGCAAAAAGAAAGTTAAAAAAACTTTATGACAAATATCTGTTGCTGAAAAAACACCGACATCAAAATTGGACAGCTGTCAAATGAAAAAAGGACTTTTCCATGCTAACCTCGAAGAACTTTTTGATATATTAACCAAAATAGCATCAGAAGTTATGAAAAACTGATGAAGATAAGGCATTTTTACATCAGCAGCAAGAAGATCGATTAAGTTGTAGCATGGCAGGAATTGATCGGAATTTAACAGCTAGGGAATTGAGGCGTCAAAGCAGTAAAGAGGAACTGATGGAAAAAACAGAACTCATTTCTTCTTCATCAGCCGTTGACATTGTGAGTGAAAGTAGCTCAAGTTCCTCGGATGATGATGAATATCAGACTCCTTCCGCTTCCAGCACACTGAACACAAGTGGTTCAACGAAAAGAAAGATGAAAGTTCTAACAAATAATGTTGTATCATCTCTTGATCGTGTTAATATTTCTGATGGTCGGAACAGTTGCTCAGGCTCTTGGTCACTCTCTAATAGATTTATCATTGTCATACAGCACAATCCGCAGAGAAAGGCAATCTGTTCGTGAAGCGCTGACTACAGCTGACAAGGTTGATTTCTCTCTTGATGATCCACTTCTTCTGCATTGGGATGGAAAGCTCTTATCTGCTATCAAAAAAAAGTGGATAGAATTGCTATCCTTGTGACTGGTGGTGGGGTGGAAAAATTGCTGGGCGTTCCAAAGATTGATCGAGGTCCAGGTGAGCAACAGGCCAATGCTTGCATGAAGGCTCTTAAAGATTGGAAATTGGAAGAACTTGTTCAGTGACTGGTTTTTGACACTACTTCATCCAACACTGGGTTTAACATTGGTGCCTGCACAATAATAGAGCAGAATCTTAACCGTAATCTTATATGGATAGCCTGCAGACACCATGTCTTTGAAGTCATACTTTCCAGGACCTGAAGTTGGAATTTTTAACCGTTTCCAGAAGCAATGGCCAGCAATCAACAAGGATGTGTTCACTATAGGGAATGAAGAATTGTATAACTGATTTTTTTTCTCAAACTCCGTGAAGAAATGGTAGTGTATTATAGTGAAGCAATTAAAGGTTAACAACCCAGGGATGATTACTTAGAACTCTTGAATCTGTGCCTTATTTTTCTTGGAGGATCAACTGCAACATCGGAGTTGAATGTAAAGTTTCGGGCACCAGGTGCAACACACAATGCACGTTGGATGGCAAAAGCTATATATTGTATGAAGATATATTAGTTTCAGGATCAATTTGTTATTTCTGCAAAGGATAAGAAAGGAATAACAGACATAAGTCTTTTTGTGGCATTTATATACGGACAGTTTGGGAATGAAGCTCTGTTAGCCGAACGAGCACCATTCAATAATGCCAAGCTTCTTCAATGAATTCAAGAATATCCAAATCGTACAATTGCAATTAATGCAGCAAAAGCTTTTCATTGCCATCTGTGGTATTTTTCTGAACATCTAATAGGATTGTCTTTCTTTGATTCCCGTGTCAACAACAACACCATGAGAGACATGGCAAACAACCTGAAACAACAGCCAAAACAGATATCTCTCAAAAGACTTGATGCTGCCACATTCAATTGTCACAGTATATTGTCTTCCTTCGTTACACAACGCACCGCAGAACTTTTCGATCTAATTTTGAAGAATGGCAAAGAAAAACCTGAATCATTTTTAATCAAAGAATCTTCAGAGTGGGAAATGGATTCAACATATCTTGAAATGAAGCACAAGGTTTGTCAAATGAAGGTTGTCAACGATTGAGCGGAACGAGGCATAGCACTTATAGCATCCTTCAACAAAAGCGTTACGAAAGATGAAAGCCAAAAGCAGTTTCTTCTTCAATTGGTTGATCTTCACCGTAAGGAATTTCCAGTTGCATCAAGGTCTACCTTGATGAAGATGACTGTTGGATGATGAAAATGATTGATCTATTACTGCCTAGTGTAATTACATAGTAGTACAGTACTATATTATTGTTTGTTTAACATTAAACATCCACAATCCACCACATAATAATAAGCAATTGATAGTAAATAATTAAAAAAATAATTTTTTTTTTTACTTTTTTAACCTCATTCCAAAATGTGACAAAATTATGGCAATCCCTAAATATCATCCGATTTGATTCAAATTTTGGAAAATAATCATTATTGTCATATAGAACAAGGGCAAGCTTGAGGACAACTAAAGTTTTGAACCTAAAAATTTTGCATCACCCTAATATATATATATATATATACATTTTTACACTTTCTAATCATAATAGTTTTAAAAAAAGCGTTTTAGTTTGTAATTTATTCTTTAATTTACTTGAAGTTAACTTTGAATTTGAGAACAGTTTACATCCAGTTGTTTATCAGAGAATGGAAATTTTAGAATTATAAAAACACAAAGCATAAAGGTTGTAAACTTTTTTCTTTTTATTTCTTATCATCTTTTAAGAAATTAAAACAATGTTTTAGGGTCATATCTACACTGGCCCATGGTTGCCTGAGTTTGAAGGTAAGTTTCTCCTTTTTCTTTAATGTTATAAATAAGTGTTAACATAATATTGTGTTCTTGCCAATCTTAGCTATTTACAAGTTCTAATTCTTCTCATTGCACTACAAATTTTCAATCATTAATCTTGGTATTTTTTCAGTATTAGTTGTCATTTGTATAAAACAACCCTCAAGGTAAACCAACTCTCATTTTTTCTGATGGTTACAAATAAGAAGTAGATAAGGTTTTCCAAATCATTAATGTTCCATTTGTTTACTTATAGTAAAAATGCTTAACCTAAGGGTCTGATTTAACTTATAAATAGTTAACCATTTTTTTTATTGTACAGAAAATATCTCATGATTATCAAAGAAAGTGCATATCTTATAAATAACTACAAATTTATCAGAAATCAATTTTGAGTCATCATCATGTTAAACCATTTACACATTTGAGTGATCTTTAATTTAGTCATCAGTGTTAAAGTTGTCAAAGCTTTTTCCTTTTTTCTTTTTTCCAATGTTTTATTGTTCTGTAAAGTGTTTTGAAAGGAGATGTTGCATGAAGTTCATAAGCTGCCATGCTTCATTTACTGTTGTTATCTTAATTTTGAAAGTGTAAGCATTTTAGGAAAAAAAATGTAATTTGATTGCTTTCAATAGTGTTAAATTTCTGTGGTATTTAAAATACATGCACTTATATTTTAATTAGTATATGTATAATGAAATCAAATTGCAGTTCAAAAGAATATGAATTTGCCAACTATGTTCAAATACCAAACATGTTTACAAAATTTCTAGCCCAAAAGAGGTTTCCAAAAAAGAAAAAAACTCTACTAACTTACCCCATCCCTGGGTAAGTTGCTTGTACCCTTGGGGTAAGTTGGCACACCATATTTAAAAAAACAAGATCAGCAACATAATGCTCTTTTAAGGAATTTTTTTTTTAAGGAATTTTTTTATGAAAACTGTAAGTAATTTTCATTAAACAATATTTTTGAACTTATCTTTTTTGCCCTTTAATATTAAAAAAAAAAAAAAAATTAAATAATTTAAAACAAAAGAATAAATATAAACAAAACAAAATTTTAAATGTTTGTTGAAGAATAATTGTTATACTACTTTTGAACCTGAGAGTAAAACTTTTATTTTGAAGACAAAATTAAAGATGGTTTATTTGATGTTACAAATGTTCAGTGGAAAATCAGACAAAGCATTTAATCTACTAATTACCAACTGTTGCCACAAGTGTAAAATAATGCAAATGTAAAGCAATTAGTATATAAAGCAAAACATTTTTTTCTTTTAATTACTCTTTTTTTTTTTTTATAGCTTCTGTCATTACTTTGTCTTCATTTAATGGGAAAGCAAGTGCTCTGAATTAAATTGCATTGGCTGCAGTACCTGTTTTTATTATTGTTTTAGCCATATTTCTGTTCAAGTAAATTTTTTTCTGTTTCAAGTTACAATATAAGTTAATTTAAAAAGTGTTTTTTTGAAGGTTGAGGTTGTTTCGGCTGGTTTTGATTTGAAAAATTTGTTTGTTATAGATATGCTTTTCTGTTTTTTGTTTATAGAAGAAAGCAAATCAGATTTTTGAACAAAAATGTTCAAGACAATAAAATATCATTTTCTGTATTACACAAAAATGCCAGTGACAATGATTTTCTAATAAAACAAGGTATTTTTTATTATATATTAAACCCCAAATGCGTGTTCATTTAAATTATTGAATTTCTTGGATTTGTTTTTTGTTTTTGTTTTTTTATTTTCATTTAAAACAGAGCTGATTTGTTATGACAACATGCAATCTGTTCAGAAATATCTGCCGTTATTTGTGAATGATTTTGTTTCTTATTACTTAAATGCCAAGAAAAATAACAGTAAAGAACTTGTTGGATTGTTCCAAAGTGTTCCAAAGGGCAAAATATATCCACATGAAGAAGCTGTAAAACACCAAAAAAAGAACAGGTACTTAAACATCGTCCCATATGATCACACGCTTGTCAAGTTAGTTCCTGATTTTTCAAATGATCAAAACACTTATATTAATGCAAATTACATAGAATCTTACTCTAAAAAATGTACTTATATTGCTACACAGGCCCCTATTCAGGATACAATAATTGATTTCTGGCGAATGATTTTTGACAAAAAGCCTAAAGCTATTGTGATGCTTACAAATCTAATTGAAAATGGGAAGCACAAATCTGCTATGTATTGGCCAGAAAAAGGTTCTGAAGTGTATGGTGGTTTGAATGTGCGTGTTACAAAAACAGAATGTTTTGCAGATTATATCATCCGTTATATTTCTTTAAACTTCGGAGAAATATATCATCATCTACTTCATTTGCAGTTTACATCTTGGCCTGATCATGGTTGTCCTGAGTACTCAACAATGCTACTAAATTTTTCCCATCGGTTTCGGTGTTTAGTGCCTTATTCTACTGAGTCTTTAGTTGTTGTTCACTGCAGTGCTGGAGTAGGTCGTACTGGTACTTTTCTTCTAATCAATGAAATCTTGGAGTTGATAAAAGCAGAACAAAAAGTTGATATTTTTAACTACTTTGAAGCTATTCGCCAAAATAGAATGCAAATGATCCAATCTAAAGAACAGTACATATTTGTTTATGATGCCATTTATGAAGCAGTGACATGTGGTCAAACAAGTGTTTCAGTTTCTAGTTTTCCAAAAACTCTAAATAAACTCCTGACGCAGCAGGTCTCCTCTGGAACAACTCTTATAGAGGAAGAACTGAACTTACTTAGGAAAATTGCACCAGCTGAAGAAAGTAGTTGTTTTAAGATTGCATTGCAAGCTGAAAACTTAAAAAAAAAAACAGACATCCAGAGATGTTACCTCGTAAGTGTTATTTTTTTTTTTAATTTAGTGCTCTAATTTTGTTTTTGGTATGAACTTTTTGTTGTGAAATGTTTCTAAAAACGATTTACTTCAAATTTAAGGAATATTTAAAAAACAAGTAGGAAAAAGTAAGTACTTGCATAGGTTGGAAATATTTCTTCCAAAAGCAATTAAGTCATTATGAAATTTGCCCATTTAATTAGACTAATCTAAAGCATCAATAAAAATGAAATATCTATTTAACAGGAGATTGTGCTTTGGTTTCAAGGGAACCCTATCTCAATGCTGTGTTTGTTGACGGTTATAAAAGAAAGCAAGCTTTCATTGCAGCCCAATGTCCTCTTAAGAACACTGCCAATGATTTCTGGGTTGTTTTAAACAAACTCAATGTTTCAACTATTGTCTATCTTACCTCCCACAATGAACAAAAAGAGGTTTCGTATTTTAAGTTCTTTCCATCTGATGGTGATTTGGATTTGGATGATGTCAATATAAAACTGTTATCAGAAGAAAAGTTAGACTATTCAATAAAAAGAAACTTAATTGTTTCAACTAAGGTATTGCTGTGGTTTTAAATATTGGTGTTTCTTTTTATGAAATATTAGAAATTTTATATACTGATAACTATAGATTTTATTTATTAACAATTGTATGTTCTTTGTTAATATTTATAAGTTATTAGTCGACATTTAATTGTATTAATAACACATTTAAAACAATTAAGTAAATTCTGAGTTTTTTTGTTCTGATTTAAAAGCACTTGAATGTTTGATTGTTTGCATAGATTTTATTTTCTTGTTTTACAAATATTCTGGAAAAGGTGTTGTTTCTTTACTAAAAATTTTATTGATTTGAAAATATTTTTATTTACATTCATTCAAAAAGTTTTACATTCAAGCTTTTATACTTAATACTTAAGTGGACTATTTCTTTGAATTACACAATAAAGTTAGTTAAATTAAATTAGTTAGATTAAGACTAAATTAAATTAGTTAGATTAAGACTAAAGAATAGCATTTTTTCACATTTCAGACTGAATCCAATATGTGTATGTTAGAGTTTAGCTTTTGGTTTGATCACTGTTTACCAAAATATGACTTTATTTTACACTTGATCAGTGAAATAATGAAATCCCAACAGTCTCTTGGAAATGGTATTATTGCTGTTGTATGCAAGTAATGTTCCTTTATCTATTAGATATCTATTTGATGATACACCTTTCTTAAGCAGTAATCTGTTAACTTTTTTTTAATGTTTTTAATTATCTGCTCAGAAATGGTGTAAGCTGCTGTGGTACCTTCATTTCATGTTTCAATGCATTAGAGCAGTTAAAACTTGAAGAGCTGGTTGATGTATTTCAAGTGGTGCGTAGAGCTCAGTTATCACAAACTCAATTTGTGCAAAATGTGGTAAGCTTTTTGTTATCATTCTGGTAATTAGTAGCTTTTAAGTCCAGTAGCTTTTTTTAATGTTACTCTTGTAAAGTGTGATAAGCTTTTTTATATTACTGTATTTTTAACTTTTCATGATAGCGCTCAGGAGGAGATGATTGTTTTTTATTTCTTTTTTAGCTTCAGTATGAGTATAATTACAAGCTGATGAAGCATTATTTGGAAACATTTTCTACATATTCGAATTTTCAATAAATTAACTTAAAGTTTTTTTTTACAAATTAAAAGAGATCTTTTATAAATCATTTTTTAATGCAGAGTTTTTTATGTATGTAATATAAATTTTGATTATATTATCAGATATTCTCTTAAATTTTAATATATATATATAATGTAAATTTCAATTACATTATCAATTTTTTTTCAAAACTTGATATGCTATATAAATTTCATATGTGTTAAAAAATTTTTACTGTTTTTAAAATATATATATTTTAGTTGTTATTTTTTTATAATTTTTTTATTATTGAATATATTTTTCTACTAATAAACTGATGTAGTTATATCTTAAAAGTGATATTTTAATATACAAATTTAGTTCTGTTTTAAGTATTTATAATTACATTAGGTTGTGCTTGTGTTTATCATATTCATGTACATTATAATATAAATGCATCTGTTTTATATACAACATGCGTAAAAAGATGAACAAGTATGCATATTATATATAAATGATTATATATTAGTGTTAAGTAAAGAAAAAAAAAAGTTGGAAAAATAAAGGCTTTAAATTATGCTTGGTGTATATATTTTTTTAATATGGTAAATTTAATTTGAATTTAAAATGGTCATGTTTTCTCTCTAACTTTATTTATTACTTTATTTTGCCAATTATCTCCATCATACCCAGTGATTTACAATTTTTCTATAGAAGTTTAAACATTCTTTTCTCGTAGTAATTCATAAGAAATTTTTTCATTAAAAATGGTCTCATTTTTCTTATAAGTTTATTTTAAAAAGTCAACTTATTTTATTCACCTTTCAGATTATAATTAAAATTTCTTACAAAGGTTGTGAAAGAGTAACAATTTTTGATTGTGGTCAATGATTTCTAAATTGGTATGTATTTTGTCCCTTATCAGTTACAAGTTTTTTAATGATAACTAATAAAAAAATATTTATGGTAAAATCTTAGAAATTTCATGTTTGTTATTTCACAAATTGTTTACAGCTTTGAAAAATATTTTGTTAAAATTTTTTTCTTTAGAAAATGTCTTTCAACGCCATGTTGTTTCATTAGCTTTTATCAGGGAATCTGTTGCATACTGATAACAATGAGTTAATGTCCTAAATGTTCAACTTTTAAAAGTTTATATAAAATGAGTCAGTCAGATCTTTCCAGCGAGCTTAGAGAACTTTTAGTTAACCTAAAATGGGCAAATACTCTTGTAAATCAGTTAAAAAAATCACCAGCTGAAATACAAAAGAAAAATTTTACACATATTTTAAAATTAACTAAAAAGACAAACTTATGTATAAATAACTTTTGCACAACAATAGATACAGTGCTTAACAATACAAATAGGAGCTGTAGCAGCGAGGAGGAGGCTGGCTCACCAACTAAAAAGCAGTTTGTTAAAAATGAAGATGATGATAGCACAGATATTTCTGAAAGCATGATCACTGATGATGAAGGTTGTAGTAGGTTTTTTTTGTTTGTAATTTTTAACAATTGTATTATTTGATTTCATTAAATGTTTTTTAAAATTTTTTTTACGCAAGTGAAGATCTTTAGGTTTGAATATTAAAATTTTATTATCTTTTAGTTTCAACGTAATGAGATGTGCTCTTAAAACATTTTACATTCATTTTCAAACTTTAGGCTTGTTTTTTTTGTTATTGTTGCTTTCTTTGTTGTTTTTTTTCCATAAAACAAAATTAATTACAAATTTTCAGAATCTCATTTGTCAGAAGTGAACTTATCTCCTCCTTCATCAGAAGAAGTAAATTTATTACTGTCAGACCTTCCAAGTTCTATAGCTCAAACAACAAGTATCATTTCTTCTGAAATCAATCAACTAGAAAAATATAAATCAATTGAATCTAGCAGCGTTCCAATAAAAGTAGAAACAAACGAAGCAAAATCTAACACCTTAAAGGAAAAGGTATTTACATTATTTGTATTTTTATATTTCTTTTCTTAAATGTTCAAAGTAATTTTCTTGCACTTCAAAAACCATTTTCAATTATTTTAAATCTTAAAGTAAATTTAAAGATATATAAAAAAATTTTTGAAAAACTTTTTCCAATCTTTCTTTTAGCTGAAGGTTTTAAGATTTAACATTTAATCTATTTTTTTTTACTTTTTCTTCTTAATCCAAGTCTAAAACACAAAGTGAAAACTTTCTTTTTATCTTTAAAGAGGCGGTTTTTTTACCTAACATCAAGTTCTGTTTAAAACACAATATCATATTCATATTTTAGTAAAAGTAAAAAGTGGATATGTAAATATTGAAAAAAAAGTAGATATGTAAATATTGAAAAAAAAAAGTTCACCTTGTTATATAAAAAACATGTATTATTATTATTTGGTGTATTATATTATTTTTATTAATATTATTATTATTATTATTATTATTATTATTATTATTATTATTATTATTATTATTATTATTATTATTATTATTATTATTATTATTATTATTATTATTATTATTATTATTATTATTATTATTATTACTATTATTATTATTATTATTGTTATTATTATTATTATTACTATTATTATTATTATTATTATTAGTACTATTATTCTTGCTGATGCTTTTGCTGCTACTATTCTTTTTAATTTCATTGCTTCTATTATTATTAGGATATGGATATGTTTAATGACTTGGATGGGTTTGATGAGTTTGATGAGTTTGATAATGGAGGCGATCTTGAAAATACTCTTGCTTCTGTGAGAATCTTTGCAATATAGCTTTTACCAAATAAAAACTTATAGTTTTAAAACTTTAGTTGTTTGTTACTATGTACTAACAATACTCTAATAAATATCATAAAAACACTCCAATAACTTGTTACAGTAGAAGGACTCTAATTAACATGAATATTAAAATAAATATTTCTAGTAAAAACACTACAACATTGTATTTACAGTTACCGCTCTTAATGAAATATAAATGATAAAAACACTTCACCCAATATCAATTTGTAATGCTGATTATATCAATCTTGAAATTGTGATAAATTTGTATTAAAAAACCTAACAATTCAAATTTATAAAGTACCTTTAAAAAAATGTTTATCTTTTTTCTATTTTCAGAATCAATGTAAAATTGCATGCAATTGGTGAGAAAAAATATTTTACCCATTAACTTTATGCTTCTTTAACAGATTGAATTGGAATCTTTGAAAAACACAACCAAAGAAGATGTTAAAGAAAGTGCGTAGTAAACTTTTTTTTTTTTTTTTTTAAACTTAGTAAACTGTATTGTGTTTACTTTAATTCTTTTAGCATTGGATGATTGTGAACCACCAAATAGGGAGCATATTAATACTTTAAAGGAATATTTTGGGTTTTCAATGTTTAGGCCGTAAGTACAAAGTAATCACAGAGTTGCTAATTGTATTATCTTATGCTATCTTTTTTTTGAGCAGTATCTTTGTTGTATACAGAATGCCATGTTGAGGTTTATTGTTATTCAAATTTAAATATTTTTATTTAAAAAAATTATTTTCTCTTTTTTAAGAATGCAATGGAAAGTTATTCGTTCAATTATCTATGATAAGCAAGATAATTGTGTAGTTATGGCAACAGGTATATACATTTTTATCTATCAGTTTTTAATATTTTTTAAATTTAAAATTGTTTAAAACCATTTTTTGTGCAGGCTCTGGTAAAAGTTTGTGTTACCAATATCCACCTGTTTTCACACACGGAGTAGCAATTGTTGTTTCTCCATTAATATCTCTAATGGAAGACCAAGTTCAAGCTTTAAAGTAAAGACCTTTTCTTTTCTTTTCTTTTTTTTTTTTAAATAAAATTATCTCATAAATGAAATTGATTCTTTTAAATTGATTTTTTTTTCAATATCTAGAGTTTTACTTAAAAATCAAATTCTTGAGTGTTGAATATTTGCTCATATTTTGATTTTGTTTAGTGTTTGTGAGATCAAATTTATTATCAAATTTTTGAATCATACTTTGGTTATTATCTTTTAGACATTATTCAACTTTAGTATTTTTTTGTATTTTTAAATTTCAGTGTTGCTAATATAAATGCTTGTTATCTGGGAAGTGCACAAGCTTATTCATCAGACATTTTAAGTAAAGTCTTTGATGGTTATTATCGCTTGGTTTATGTCACACCAGAATATATAACCAATTCTAACTCATTTTTAAAAGAGCTTAATGAAAAAATTGGTCTCACATTAGTGGCTGTGGATGAAGCACATTGTGTCTCACAATGGGGACATGATTTTAGGTTGTCTTATAGAAAGTTACATTTGATAAGAAAGGAGATACCAGCAGTACCGATAATTGCACTGACTGCCACAGCAACACCTATAGTACGTAATGATATCTGTAATAACTTATTAATGAGAAAGGCTATCATCAGGTGCACTGGTTTTGACCGAAAAAACTTGTACTTAGAGGTTAGAAATAAGGTGGGTTTGCACCATGATTTAACTGATCTAATGGTAGAAGAGAATTTCAAAGGGTTGAGGAAATATAAATTCAGCGGTACTACAATAATTTACTGTCCGACCAAAAAAAAAGTTGAGGAAGTATCTAATACATTGGTGGGATATGGAGTTACTTGCGAACCTTACCATGCTGGATTAACACTTGCTCAAAGAAAAAAAACACATTACAAATTTATAAGAGATGAATTAGATGCAAGTTGTTTTTTTTTTTTTATTCTTTAATTTTTTAAGAGTAAAACTTTTTTAGATTTTGTATAATTTATATCTTGTATAATTTATATCTTGTATAATTTATATCTTGTATAACTTATATCTTGTATAATTTATATCTCGTATAATTTATAAGTGAATATAAAAACAATTGTTTGTGTTTTTAATATTGGTTGCAAAAAAACAACTAATTTTCTTAAAAACCGTGCTTTTTTTAGTGCATTGTAGCAACAGTTGCATTTGGCATGGGTATTGACAAACCTGATATTAGAAGGGTGATACATTATGGTGCTCCAAGGGATATAGAATCATATTATCAAGAGATCGGAAGGGCAGGAAGAGATGGGCAGCCTAGCTTTTGTTATGTATACTATAACCGTGCTGATTTTGCAATTAATAGGTGCATTTTTAGTCAATTTTTACAGAAAATCATTGTTATGCTGTAATAAGAGCGTTGTTTCTTAACA